>NC_079152.1:112779863-113084683 GCF_947563725.1 Argiope bruennichi | reverse complement strand
TCTAAATGTTAAATTATGATATAAAAAATGGAAGAATTCTGTTCTTAAAATTTAACAATTCACTTTTTACCAAAATAATAATTATTTTTTAGGTTAAAACACTTTTTTATTTATTATTGAATTTTTGGATAAAATTTTGAAATTAACAATAATAGATAATCTCGGTCACATTTAATGATATATCAAATCTTCTTTGTGCCAGTCCTGAAAGCATTCTTGTCACTTCAAGTAGCCATATAAGTAATCAATACCCTACTTTGGGATAAATAAATTAGTTCGATCAGAAATTACACGACACTTACATACAGAACAGAACGCCGTCTCATGCCCCCGTATCCGTGACCACTTTGGTCACTGAGCGGTTTGGTGGGTATGTTACGGGAATTTTATTTAATTAACAAAATATTTACAGTAGGAAAACGAAACAAAAATAACTATATACAGAATTTACAATTATATAAAAAATTATATCATGATGAGACCGTTTACATAATTTTTCAACTTAGAAATATAATTTGTAGTAATAAACTTAGAAATATAGTGCTGAGAGATAAAATGTGTAAAAATATACATATAATCTGTGTTCACTTATTTTTTTATGATATAGTAGATCAGAATGCAGTTAAAAAAATCAGATGGAACATAATTTGAGAAATGGAAATGAATACAATCTCTGATTGATTGAAATGTGTGACAAGAGACTGCGGTGCTTGTTTTTTCCCTGAGTCTTTTTTGGTATGAGACTTGATGTTGAGAGCTATGGAGGCAAGAATAGGTCTCTATTTGCACTTATAAATTTGATTATACTGTGGATTTTTTGCCTGGAGAGGAAGTTGTTGGCGACACTTTTCAGCCATTCCTGTTCATGGCTTGGTGATGGTTTTTTCATATGCCCGGAGATTGTAATGATGCATTCTGTAGCATAATGAAGTGCGGTGCCTATCCCACCACAACTGCACTGGTCACTCTCAGAGAGATTGAACCTTTTGAGGTAGGCAGGAAAAGGGCTGTGTTCTGAGAAGAAAATAATATCCTCTCTGATCCAGTTAGTGGGATTAAGGTTGACTGAAGGCAGGATATTAAAATTTTCCTGCCTGTGACACCATTGCTCCAATATCCTTGTCATTCCTCAAACATTCCACCTCTTAACGAGGTAGAATTGTCTTAAAGTGGTAATCTCGGTATACTGAAATGAACAGTACTTCCTAAGGAGCATATGCGAGATCTAAATGATTTTATTTTATGCATAAAAATATAAATTACCGAAGTGGAGATAAAAAAAAGTATAAGACGCTTTCATATGCTATTGAAAATGACAATCCAACAAGTAGTACAGAGAAAGTTTTAGAATATTTGCCTCAGGTTTCATATATTAGACATAAATTAATATAAATGCTAGAAATTTATTGGACTTAGACTCAAGAAATTCTAAAAAAATATGAGAAATTTTATGCATTCATGAGCTTGATATAATGAAATGAACCATCATCCCATACTAGTAAAAAAATTATATGTCAAATATATCAATCATTATATCTGAAACTATTATCGGTGTCAAATTCTAAATCTTTGTTTTTCGATGATAATGAAATCTTTTTCTGGAACGTCTTATATATCTTAAATATGATATTTAAAATTATTTCTACCACAAAAATATTTCTGAATGTGTTTGGAAAATTTCAAAACTTATTCATTCATTCATTGTGTGTTGCTTAATGAACAAATATACTGGTGAAAATTCTTTACTGTAGACATTGTTGTTACGGAAAGATAACTTTAAAGGAATTATTCCTTTCTTGCTTAGGCATCCGGGCATTTAAATGAATGATTGCTTAGGCATTTAAATGAATGATTTTGTATCTATGGTAGATTGCGAAAATTGTTCCTTTTCGAAACTCGATGTTATATTTTTGTTAATCTTTCCATCTTTTCTGATTCTCTACCCTCTTCCCCATGAAAAATTGTCTTCCTACGTTGCTTTTCTTTAAATACATTATTGAAGTATTACAATTTTACTGGTAGATTTTATAAAAATAATGTATTTTGGAAAAATAACACTTTAATGAACTATATTTGATGAAAACGCCATATACTACTGTTAGACAAGTGGTCAATCGGATCAATTTTCTCTCGGGTGACTGTACCCCCCCCCCCCCCTCCTAAAAAAGTTATCAAGTTTTATGTAACAGGATTTCATTTTTATGTAAATTAAAGTCGTTATTGAATGCATGTAACTAAAAAAAATATATGGATGTGTGATGTCTGTGTAATACTTGCTTCTCTATGTCTTGTTTTCATTTTTTTTTTGAGTAATTAATGTTTTTACGAAAAGATAGATTGTCAGTCATCACTCAATAAAAATCAGCCATTTTCAAGATGTTTTTTACTGCTTTCTGACCTCGAATATAATAATTACAAATGTACCACTGCAGTAAACAATAAAAAAAGCACTCATTTTCTAGTATATTTTTGATTTACTCATAGATTTTAATCATGCCTAAACTGCCTCACGCTTGAATTCTTTTATTTTCATTTATATAACAAATTCAACTAATCTAACTTTCAAACTTCTTCAGTTTTCACTTTTGCAACCCTTTTCACCTTCCTCTTGAGCTTTGGCTGTGCCTGTTGCCACCCTCATTCAACTTTGAGTGATTGTCATCTCGATATCACGCGAGAATTGTGAATGGAGTCCTAAAGGCCATTTTAAACTTTATAAAGGGGTTAATTTGTCCTTAATTAAATTTTTTTCTAAAAATTCCAGCTTCTAAAGATTATCTATGACCACAGTCCAAGCTCTTTCTTGAGAGGTATATCTCGTCATTGGAATCGATGTAACTGGATTCCAAATTATTTTTATATTTTCAGAAGAAGGTGACTTTTCTTAGTTAGTATATTTCATCATTGGAATAGGAAAAACTGGATTCCAAACTATTTTTATGACTCTAGAAGAACTCAGTTATCTATCCAGCGATTTTTCATTCACGTATTGAGAGAGTTTGCTTAAAAGTAAATGGCATTAAAACTCAAACTCATTAAAGAAACTCATAAAACTCATTAAAGAAATTTGAATGTGCCTTTTTGATTAAACATAGTACTAAATCTCACTCTTCTCAAACCAATAAAGATTTAACAATTATCGTTCTTTCCATTATAGTGGACACGCTTCAGATGAATTTATACCTGAAACGACTATGAATTTGCCTCATACGAGAAAAGTGTCCGAATACTGTAAAGTTTAAACTGATCTTATGGTATTCATACGATGTCACTATGGTTTTGTTCGATATTCTGAATGTCGTAGGTATCTTGAACCTATATTAAGTATAAATAACAATACAATTAGGCACTTCGTGTAAAGTGAACTTTTTTTTTCTGGCATTAGAAATTTGATTTCATTATATAAAATTATCAAATCAATAGATTATTAATATGTATTTTCAAAAGAACTAATTAAACACAAAGAATCTTTTTCAAATTCTACAAAGAAATAAATACAAAATCATTTGTTTAATATAGCTCCAGCATATAATTTGAAAGAACTAATTTTGTTTTCCCATGCTGTTTTTATAGATTTGCAATTTCACTAAATACTGTCGCTAAGGGATATTTTTTGAAAAATTAAAAGTTGAAAAAATTAGATGCCACTAATACTATATGGACATCAGTGTTTCTGATGAGGTAAGATCACTTTAAACAGTTAATACGAAATTTTTCAATCAGTATTATTGTATCATCAAGAGTATAACATCGTGTTAATATCAAGAATTAATTGTCTTTTAATATACTGTGTAATTAATTAAACCGTAGATAATAATGTAGAGTTTTATATGCTTTCTCTAGAAAATGTTGGTGAATGAATTTCAAATGACAGAAATGGTTTCAAATTAAAAAAAGAGAGAGACAGAGAGAATAAATAGATCTAAAGACTTTTCGAAGCTCAAAGACACAATGTTCTATTAAGCTCAAGGATCCTTAAAGTCACCTGTTTCGCTGACAAATTTTGTTTGCAGCAATATTGCATAAGACATCGAAACACTTTTTCGATTTTAAACAAGAACAAGTGGCATATAATTCTTACAAAACTGCACGTGCCAATAATTTTCTACTCATTTAGTTTCTTAATCATATGAGGAAACAGGCTTGCAAGAGATGACTACAAAAAGAAAAAAGACGGAAGAGAGGCCGACTATAAGTTAAGAGCAATCCTGATCTATTAAGGGATGACTGAATTCTAGAAAGGTGTCGTAAGATTAACGATGGAGGAAGGTTGAGCCAAGAAAAAATTATGTTCCTGGATGCGTGGGGTCAACATTGAAATTTGAAGGAGGATGTATTCTTCTTCACTGCTTCATATGTGCCATTTACTTCCTGCACCTGGGGATTTTCAATTGATTCTGCAACTAATATCGTATTCCAACACATTTCTGAGATATATTAGCCTTGGGAATAGTAGGGAGGGGGGAGGGATAATAAAGGAGGGTGAATTATGTAAAGAGATAATTGGAAGATGTTGATTCATTTCTTTTATATATGCTTCTTATTTGTAATTGGGTATATTTTTTTGTAATACATTTTTAATGACAGTTTAGATAACATTTGAATTTTGCTAACGCTTTTTAACTGAAGAATGCGAAGTTCATTTCTCTGCAGATTGTATATTTTTATATACCACTAATGAGTAGCGGCTCGTCAATTATGATATTAGCAAAGAATATTAATAAAAAAATTGGATTTTTTTTTAAAATAAAAAAACTTATTTTATAAATTAACAGACAGCAATTTTTAACTTTCAGATATGAAATTTGTTAAAACATATTAAAACCAGCGTGAGTGGTCTCTCCAAAACTTTCTCGCATACTCTCTAATAAACTTGTCATGCCACAGAATGCCTTCCATGGCATATAATAGTTACGAGATATTAACTTTTTGATTGAATTTAACATTTTTACTGAACCCTATCATGTCATCCTTGGCGAGTTATCTGGCGATTAAGCCTTATGATATGGTTAATAACATTCGAAAATCATATGTGTGTTTGATTTTCGATTGTTATTTGATTCGAATTTGTTTTTCCCAATCAACTGAAACCAAAATTTGACACAAAACTGCACTTGTACTTATAAAATCCCATACCAAATTTGATTTATTTCAGTCACTGCGTTTTAGAATTATAAAGTTTACATGTTTCTGAATGTACAGACCGATAGACATCAACCCGTAGTTGGATTTGCTCAAACTTTGACAGGGGTCTGCACTATGCATGTTAAATCTGTGTAGCGAATTTTATGTATGGAGTTCTCTTCTCTTTTTAGTCATTGAGTTAACATATTCTAACAGCCGGACAGACAGACTTCCTCTGAAGGAATTTTGCTCAAAATTTAAAAAATATCTAAAAATTGGGTGTAAAGACTGTACACCAAATTTCATTAGTTTATGTAAGCGCGTTTTTGGGTTTTCTTTGTAACAGACAGACATTTTCCAAGAAAGTGTTTTTCGAACTCAGAGAGATCTAAATCGTGGAGATTCGTCAAAATCCTGAAGTCGAATTTTTTGACGATTAATATACTTTCTCTATACTTCGTATACGAGAAAGTAAAAAATGATTAAAATGAGAGAAATATCCGTTGAGAAATGAACTTCGCATCCCTAAAACGCTAATACTTTAAATTTAAAAAATTGTAAAAATGAGCAACAATTTATTGAAAAGCTATGGCGGGAAGGCTTAAAATCTTTCAACTCCCATTCTAAGCCATTTAGAAAGTCGCAGAAACTTTTTAATGGCGCAATAAATCTTTCTAGATGCCAAAGAAAATTACCAAATTTCGTACGTGTATAGTGTTCAAACATACAAACGGGTTTTCAATTTTTGTTCGTATATATAGATTGAAGAGTTCTTTAGCAGATAAAAGAATAAGAGCTCTCACGTTTCCGTCTTGGCACAATCCCATCGATAATACTCGTTAAAAATTGAAAATAAAATAAGATGCGTAATAAATGATCACAGCGTTCATTGTTTTTTTTATATATAATAATCAATAAAAATGGATGCCACGTAAAATTTTTCATACGAATAAAATTTTATAAAATTACCTCTCCCCCTTTTTTATCGAAGAGTGATCTCTATAAAAAGAAAATGAAATTCAGATGTTGTCCAAATACCAGGAAAATAATGTTTTGTTTTTTGATACCAAAATTCATAAAATACATAAACAGTTAATTAAAAAAAATAAGAACATTTGTGAGAAGAAAGGGATAATTTGGGTCAGTCTGGTTTAGCCGTTTTGCAGATTTTGTGTCTCTGTATTGAAAAAATGCTGCTTGGGAACCTGAAATAAATTATATTGTCAGTTATTTCAATATTTTCATGATTTGCTTGCAGAACAGTTTCTGACTGCGCTTCTCTTGCTTATTATTCATGTTAGTTTCAAGCCTTTATTATTTTTTTTCTTTAATTAGTTAATAATTGAATTCTAGGAATGAAAAAGTAAGCAATGGGCATCAAACTTGAGAATGAAAAAAAGTAAACAAATTCGATAATAACCGAAAATATAACTTTTCAAATCATTCCAAGGGGTTCTGCAGTTTTGCAACCCTAATGTACGAGAACGCCATCGCTATTAATATGACAATTCAATTCGAAAAAAAAAATAAAGTAATAGCAAAATATATTATTTATGCTTTATTTAAATCACTTCCTGGATTGTGAAATTTCCTTTAAATAGTTAACTATTTTATGGCTTCTGAATTTTTATCTTATTTATTTTCTTATTTCTGACTGAGCCAGATACTTTTACATCTCAACCTAACTCAAATTCCATGCATTCTATCTCAGATCGCATTAAAGAAAAATTGGTCACTATATTTAAGTGCGGCAAGTGGTTAAAACTTTTTTAAAAATTCCATTTCAAATACAGATGACACATTTTAAAGCAATCATCAATTTTTCGCAATCTGATTTACTTCCTAGAAATAATTTAAAATTGAATCGTCTAAGTGAAAAATAAAGGTATCCGCCCTTCTTTGTTTTGGAGCACTACTCATGCTCTCAGTAGAAACCATCTTCCATCAATAAGAATACAAATCGTCCCTCCACTTTCTCCCGGTCGTTTAGTCGTTCTAATCGCACTATAATAGCGGAGAGATCATTGTTTTCCTCGGTTTAGACTTTTGCTTGTTTTACAGGAATCGCCTACTTTTCCTTAACTAGAGCAAATCCCTTTCTCTGATTTTTATTTTTGACTGATGCTTCACCGTTTCTTTCTCATAATTTGGAAGAATGGACAACAAAAGTTTCTGAGTTTTAGTAAAAATTTATTTCTTAATCAAAACAGACCGCGAAAAGAGTTTATAAGAAAGATAATAACAGAAAGCATTGCTCTCAAAACTAACAATTCTTCGTGTGTTTATTCTTTGCTTTTGTTAATTGGTTGATTTTTAAAAAATTCCAAATAATTTGTAGATCTGAAAAAATGCACGAAATTTTGAAATTATCATGATCTTCTAGTCAACAACTGAAACCATAATTCGTATGACAGTTGGAGATTATTTCATCTGTTTCAAATACAATACGTTCCATCAATACCAACTTGCTTCTAAACGGGACGTTAATCAGAGTTTTCAATTTAGTTGCAAGAAAATGATTTTAAATCAATTAACAATTTTAAAAAAATGAGTTTTTATTGATGTAAATTTAATTATCTTGCAATTTTAAACTGAATTTTAACAATTAAAAAAATATTTGTTTGTATAATTTTCGTGGAAAAATTTATATGTATATATCACAAAATATAAATATGCATGATGATTAACCCTTATGTTCATTTTGTATAGTATACCATACATACAACTTTATAAAAATATACTACCACTATAAAATAATTTTTATAAAGTTGTATGTATGGTATACTATACAAAATGAGATGCTATACAAAATGAGGCATACTATACAAAATGTATAGCTACCTATATGCATTTTTTTTTGCTTTTCTTCAAAAAAGAATTCTTGCCACGATAAGGGTTAATATATATAAAATTTTATATTATACACCACGAAATATATTATAAACTGAAATGTAAAGCAATCCTTATGGTTACTCATTTCTCATGCTTGGTACTGTAGTAGTGTTCTGTTCTTGATTTCTTGACTATAAAATGACACAAACATTACCAGAAATTCTCGATTATGAAACACACACACATACTATTTCTCTCTCACACATACACTACTTCTCTATCTCTCTCATACACACGCACTATCTCTCTCACTCGCATTATCTCTATATCTCTCTCCCACACATACGCACTTTCTCTCTCTCTCTCTCTCTGTCACACACACACACACATTAATCACATATGGCACTAAAACAAAAAAAAATAAAAACATACTCCTTCAATGATTTTATGACTTTTACGTGTAGAGCATATGTGTACGAATTACAAAGCAATCAATAAACAGTCCTTCGACAGCAAGTTGTGAGCATAATAAGAGCAAGACCTGGAAGAACATTTAAAACGCCCTTCACAATCGTGAGATTTGGCGCATTTTTATTAATTGTGCTTTCCACATTGTGTTTTGTGAAGATGAATTACTGTTCAATGCAAAATAAAAATATGTGAAGAAAATCAGGCCGAAGTTATATTTCTTCTCATATAAATAATGTAACTGTACCGAAACAAATAAGAAAGGGTTTCGTCAGTCTTTGGAATATTCATTTTTAACTCATTTGCTTAATTCAACCAGTCCGAATATAAAGGGCTATGATACTGTATTATGGTCACCACACACAAAAAAATATTAGTAGTTTCTTGAGTTTGATGAACATTTAAATGAGATTAATACAAAAATTAGTTCAAATGCTAATGGAACAGGTTTGAAAACATCCCCAAAAACGTATGTTATGTTTTCATGAGACGATGTAAATAAAAAATACCAATCTACAGAGTAGTAATTTACTATTACACAAATGTTACTGCTTCTTTTTATAATATTATTTAAATGATGTTGTATTTTTTGTAATAAGATACGCCTAAATTATTAGCTTGTTAATAACCTTTATTTAATTATGAGAAATTATATAACTTCTCCTTTTATATATGATATATAAATACATTATACATAACAAATAGAAACCTGTTGGTGCAGAAATATATAAGTATTGCAATTAATTTATCGTTTTCTGCAATGAAAATCTGTGCCAGATGTTAGTTAAATTGAAGTTTAGTTTTCTTCTAGATGCAATTTTTTAACGATAAACGAAATCTAGTACTTAAAAAACGAATGAAAATACTTTAAGGACCATTTTTATGTGTAAAATAAGTCATTAAATACTATCATAAATGAGGTTCTAATAATACAGTGCTCTGCAACAATATATATTTCCCACATTTTTAAATACAAGAATTCTGCTGAATTTGCTCGAAAGTTAATCCCTCGCTTCCCGTCTTTCAAATAAATGTAATTATTTCAACATCAGACTAGTTTTTAATTTCGTTATTTTTTTTATCATTTTTCCTTAATTAGAATCAAAATTAATATTTATTCTGTTTACTGGCGTAGAAAATCTCTGATTGTAGATTCAGAACTACTGAATATTTATATACATTTAATATGAACATGGGACAAGTTTGGGTTTAATATGAACATTTAATATGAACATGGGACAATATCATGTGCCCATTGATATTGATTTGGAGAATAAAATTACAGGGGAATAATGTTAAGTGATTTTTACTTTAATAATGCTCCTCTTATACTATTGATAAAAATGCATATTTTTATATCAATTAAATATATAATAAAAAAGATAGACAATGTTTATATAACTTTTGTTAGATAAATTTAAATGTTTGACAAATTACTGTAATTTGCATTAAAAATATATAGTATAGACAAACATAACTTTTTAATAATTTTTTTTTGCCATTAGTTGCAAAAAATATTAGTTCATACCTTTTTCAAAATAATGAAGAATATTATTGCAGCCTAATTGTTATATATCCTTCACGGCAGATTCTTTCACTTAATTTATTACCGCTTGTTTATTATTTTTTTTACATGTTTTTCTATACATTTGGTATATTACTAACCAAAAATCATGCTTTATCTCTTTCTGTAACAGATGATTTCAGTTGTTCAAAAACTACTGCTTGGGCAATGACGGTCACTATAGCTTTCAGCACGAAACCTCTGTCGAAAGTAAACACATTGCAAGCTGTCAGGACACAAACATCTCTCTTCAACAAGAAACTAATTTGTTTATTGTTTCTTAATGTTCCTTCACTGAGCAACTGTTCGGACGCTTTGTTTGAAAGAGTTGATTTAACATGTTGTATTTCTAAAGGAATATTTGCCGCGTAGATCGAGAGAATGCCATAAACACCACAGATGAAAGTCATGTGGAAAAAACTTTCAATCATCAATACAGCCATCCAATTATAGATACTCATCATATCAATCACTATTACAGATACCCAACTGAAATTTCTCAATATAAGAATAAATACAGGACCAGAGAATAAATCTTCGAACATTTCAACTCCTTTGAGAATTTCGAGGTAATTTTTGATTAAATTTTTGACAGACAAAGAACATGTGAGATCTAGATTTTTCTGGAATATATTATGGCATTGCCTTAACGCTTGCAAAAGCAAGTAACAAATGGAAATATAAGTTATCGTTATGGTAAAAGGAAACACTATTTCCTGAATTAGTCGAAGGATTTCTATTGAAGGAATCTTGTTCATTCTATTCCATCTTAGTTTGACTGTAATAGACATAACTAAATAAACCATTATCAAACAAAGGGCAATGTTAGTTAGAAGTGACAGACGGCTTGTCGTTGCTATGCTGTTTGTGTTAATATTAGATAAATGAATCAGCAATCTTTTCAGAGGTCTTATGCGTATAAACAACATCACCCATAGAAGACAGCATAGGAAAGAATTTAACATAGCGAGAACAGATGCATAATCTAGCTCTTCGTTAGTGATGGTAGAGTGCCACAGATAAACAAGACTGCAAAGGAGAAAAAAGGGAAAACTATATTTTAGCATCAAGTATAGAAGTTTCTTCAATTCTTTCTGATATTTTGTAGGAAACACAGATATTCCCATCAGATGCAATACGTCCCATAATTTTCCAAAAACTTTCACTGATTCTTCAATTTGGAAATCGTCATTCATTGTATTTGGAAATTCCATTTTATGAAATCAGAATTGCATTGGAATCGCAAAAGACAACAAAATCTTCGAAATTGTTCAATTTATTGTTATAAAATTCTCTATTCTTAAAATAAATATATAACAAGAGAATGGACTTATTTTGTTGTAACATATACAGTTTATTCTTTGATTCTCTTCTGTTGGTGAAAATATAGTGAGAATGATGAAGTGCTGTGAAACTGAGTATAGTTTCTTTTCTCATATCATCGGTTTTCTATTGAAGTGTTTCAGTGAAGTTTTTGAACTAACTATTAACTTAAAGCTTTTAATCATTAATGGAGATTGAACGTTCAGTTGTTAGCCTCTTTAGTAACTGTATAATGTCTAGTCAAAATCAACTGAATTCAATTTTTCATTATGAAAGTCTGTCGCCTGATATCTTTAGAAAAGCTTTATTGTTAATTTTCATAATAAAACAGAAATTTTTATAAATTAAAAATAAAGATTTTTCAACTTGAATAATAGTCTTTTATCACATAGAAGCAACACATAAAAGCAGTTTACTTACAAGGCTTTTACATTATGTTAAAAGCTTTTGTTTGAAAATACATCGATTCGTTTTGTATGCAATATTCATCTATTTTCAGATAAAAAGTTTCATTTAAAGGTATTTATCTCATCAGAAACGCAGGGCTCAGTAAAATTTATATTTCATGCCCTCTACCATCATCAATCATGTTAAAATTAATGGATCTAAGTTAATGGCGATCCTGAATACATTTTTATTGATAATCTTAAAAGAAGTTATTTTATAAAAGATACCATTTAGTTTTGAGTCACGTTTTCATATTAATGAATAAAAATGAATTATAAAGAAAATCAATACATAGAAATTCAGAAGAAACAATATTTGACTAGTAATATTTGGTTGATAGTATTTTTGGACATAGATTAGAAGCATGGTACTTAACAAAATTAGTGACTTAAGTTTTGGAAAAGTATAGCAAAAAATAAATACTTAATGCCATTAATATTTTAATATAATTATTTAATATCTTGTTATCTTTTTGATGTTTGCTGCTTAACATTTAGTTCAATATAATTTTTCCAAATTTTGTTGCATTCGGTGTCTATTTGTGTCTGTTAGAGACCTTAGGTCGGATTGTTTGATTTAAATGTAACACTACAAAGATATTTTTAATTAATTAAAATGAAGCGTTAATTTAAGTTCTGCGTAAGTATACAACTTATTTGATGAATATTTTAAACATAATATGTAATAATACTTTTTACTGTTGCATTGAAATTCAAACCTTTTTCATTCTTTATACAATATTTAATCGCGTATGTTCCTTTTACTTAAAAAAAGGCATTGAGGTCATGCTTATTTTTTGGAACAAAATATGTTTTTGTTAAATTTTAGAGGTTCGTTTTAATTTTGAAGTTGTTATTGTCTTCTAAAAGTATTAGCAACTATGAAAATTTCCTGTTTAGAAATTTGGCTACTCCTTTCTATTGCTACTCTTTTCTACTCTATGTAATTGACGTATAAAATGTATTCTTACTCTATCATCTTAATATTTTGCTCCGCTTTAATTTAGACAAAAATAAACAATAAAACTTTTCTGTGATCTTTGGGCATATATAATAATATGCACAAAATCCGAACCTGAAAGATTATTTATTTTTATAATAATTTTTTTTTAATCTAAAATAGTTTTTACTGTATTAATTGAATTTTAATAATTCCTGCTTAAATATTGGTAAGATCAAGAATTTAAAGTCTGTGATTAAACAGGTAGAGGGTAACGGTAAGCATCAAGGATTTCTTTACTGGATTGTAAGTCTTTTAATCAGAGAAAAAAGAAATTTAGAAAAGTGTAAAGACAAGTTTTAATATTTTCCCAAAAGAAAGATTTGTTACTCCCTGTAGGACATTGAAAAAATAATCTGATTTGTTCAGCCGATAAAAAAGATTAACATGAGAAGAACTTACAATTTCTGAATTTTCTACCTCGGCATTTACTACGGTTCTTAGCGTAATGTACATACGCAGAGATCTCTTATCCTTCAGCAATATCTACATTTTTAATGCAGAGCCTCCGTTTTACTGGACTATCTAACAGATTAACCATTTAAATGGTTAGCGGTTTTATAAATCGAGGGCCACAGGTCACCACTTGTTAAAAAGATCCCCAAGCACAGCCAACACCTGGAAATTTTGAATCTGTGAGAAGATCGAAACAAAGAGGCAATGGATTTTTTAGAATGTTTCACTTTGAGCATGGAGAAAAAGAAGAGGTAAAATGAAAAGTATATGGTAAAAGAGAGGGTAAGCCAGAAGAAAATTTAAAAAAAAAAAAATTATTTTAAAAACGTTCTTATCAGTGTATTAAAAAATAAAAATAATATTTTTATCAAAATTCTAGAGATCAAAACAAAATTCGTAAATGCGTGAAGTGCCGGTTGGAAAGCTTTAAATAAATTGAAATCCTAATCAAATATATAATGTATTTTAATTTTTATATAATGCTTCGGGTTTTTTTCTTGTGATATTCATAATAGCCTTATAGTTTTCTGACACTGCAACAGTCCTCTTGAATTTTAACTTGAACTGGACTGCTAGCGCCACCTAGTGTGGATGACCTTAAGAAAGAATTCCGTCCTCTAGTATTTGTGCGTGTGCGTGCGTGCTGCAAATGTATTTTATGTATTTCTTATAAGTATTCCTGTGATGCCATGTATCCATGTGCTATGAACCCAAAAATAAGAGGGTTTTAATTAACCTAGATGAGAGTATCTTCGTCCAAATACTCAAAATGCATTTCAATTACGTATGCGACGTTACAACACTGTTTTCTGATTTCCGCATTTTATCAACTGTTGTTTTGACCTCCAAAGTTTTGACAAAAATACTATTTTTTCTTTGTTATACAGCGAGAAAAGATTTTTATTTTAAATAAATAAGTATATTTATTATTTTCCAGGTTTCATTATTTAATTTTAATGATTCAAAGAAAAAGATCCAAACCTTATTAGGGAATGAAACGCCATAATCAAACCAATACCGAATCGGCTGGCGTTCTTTAATTTATGTTTAAGTTTTTAAAGGATTATAAAAAATTACACTGTGAATTAGCATTTTTGTGAATTAACATTTTTATAGAATTCAAAAGATAACGATCGTAATTTGTATACAATATATATATTTAATATTTCATGAGAATAGTAAGAGTAAATTGTTCGCGAAGCAATAGTAATAATTCCACTAGTCCGCAGTAGCTATTCCCGTGCTCTAAGAGTAATATTTTCAAATTTTTATAATGTTCTTAATTTCTCATTTTAAGTTTTTTTAAAATTAATAATTTATCAATGGATAGTTTTAAAATCAAAATATGATGTTGATTAGTGAAATTTCTGATTGAAATATTCTAAAATTGAAATTTTAATCACATTTATAATACATTTTAACATTCAATGAATATCCAAGAACTACTTTCCTATAATTATATTAAGATTTAACTTCTTTACAGAATTTCTTGAGTTTTGCTAAAAAAAAAATAAAATAACATTTTTTCTTATTTTTCTTCCTATTCTGATAAAATGATGCTTAACTTTAAAAAAATCTTTTTTACTTTTTTAGTCTTTAATATATTCCATACTTCATGGTTTCATACATTTTGGAATCTAAAAATTAATATTTTATACTTAAGTTACATGGTGCCACCTATGTGAAATATAGGTGGTTATATTTAAAGTTACTTAGGACTACTAAAATTTGCAAAATGTTCTATTTTCATAAATTTTATGTGATAAAAATAATTGCACATAATCAAAGAATTCTAATATATGAAGGAGTGAGTGTAAAATTGACAGCAAAATTTCAACTTTACGCATATAAAACATGCGAAGTTAAATGGAAACATTTTAAAAACGGCTGATCAATAAAGTACTTCTGGGCTTCGACTGTATCTAAAAAGATGAAACCATGATTGTTATTTTTTTTTGTGTGCCAATACGTGAATGTGGCACTATTATATTTTGAGACTGAGATAAAGTGATTCCATTTCAATAATTTAGGAAACAAAATCCTTGAATAAAATGATACGGTATATTTAAAAATACGTATTTCGAATGTTCCGTGCATTTATTCGTTTATAATCCGTTTGTGTTACTGTTTATCATTTACATCTATCTGGAACGCAAAAATCGTACAAACTAAAGTAAAAATATGCTTCTTTTTAATACAAAAAATTATTACAAAAGCAGAATAAAAAAATAAAATATATTTCCATTACAAAGGCTGAAAAGAAGAAACAATTTTATCTGGCTCCATTCAAAAGAACAAACGGAGAGCGAATTGGGCTCGTCTAAAGTAGATAGCAGGAGATACCTATTGTTGATCGAAGCATTAATGTGGTTACTAGATAGTTATGGCAAGATAAAAATTCTGATGGTAACTATTTTTTCTGTTAAAGATCATTGACTTCTAGCATGTTTAAACTTGCCATATAACAAACCTATACTGCCGCAATGCTTACCTAATTATTCAGAATGAACACATGTGGGCATTAAGATATGGTTTATAAATAAATCTCATTGATATAATCCAATATTTAGCTTTTGTCAGGATTTCATTATCTAAGCCATGGCGATGATCGAACGACGAAACGTGTAGAGAAGCAGAAAGAGAGAGCATGAAAAAGTATTTTCATACTCTTATAGCTCATTTATATTTCATTATATAAATATATTTTATAGCTGTTTAATAGTTTTAGAATAAATTTTTATTTTAGAAAGAATTTTTAATTTTTATATAGTATTTATTATGTATAATAATAATTTTATAGTTTTATTATATAGTTTTAAAAAGAACTTGCAAGCCCCAGCGTTTTGATTCTGTAGGAAAATTAAATAACTCGTAACTCCGAGTAAAAGAATGACGGAGTTCGAGCGATTAGGAAATTATTTTAAGAGATAATTTAATTTGAAATTTAATTATTTTATTTTGAAATATAAATACTTTTCAGCGTTTCAGACTTCCTTGAATCCGAAAAATATGTTATATCAGTTAAATATAAAAAAAAATTATGTCTCTTAAACGAGAAACTTATGTCTGTACAAAAAACACATTATTTGAGCACGGTGTTCAAAAATGCTTTGATTTAGTCGGCTAAATTTTGGTACATGGTTTTTTTATACCAAATTTGTAGATTTCTATAGAATTTTGATCGAAATCCATTCAGTCCGGTTGTCAGATTATAAGTTAATGCGATTTCTATAAAATAAAGAAAGTAAATGGATAAAATTTAGTACACTGATTTAACTTCGGAAGTGTAGATAAGTATCGAATTTGGAATCAAATTCGGCAAGAAGTTGACTGTTTTTAAATCTATGCTTTCACATGAATATGAAACGCGATGTGAAATTAACTATTTGATTTTTGACTACAATTGTAGTTTTGTATCAAATGTAGTTTTTAATCAGTTTGGAAAAGGGCGCTCAAAATATACATTCGGTTTCTTATTTTTTATATAATTAACCGTATCTCATTGAATGGTGGCCAAAATAAATCATCGAAGATCTTATACTTATACACTACTATTTATATATTAATGAACTCGTTCACAATTATTGTTCGCCCATGGCATGCGGTTAACTATACAAGAGTACATTTATTAAAAAGCTTGCAAGAAAGTTTCGGAGAGACCACTTTCACAGGCTAAAGATCTTTTAGCAAGACATCTTATAAGAATGATGGAATCATTTTCTTTATTGAAATAAAATCCAATTAAAATCAAGAATATTCTCCTTTCTACTTTCTTGGAATATGTTTGCATGTAGCTTCGTAGCATAGTACAGAGAATTGATTACTTCTTTCTGTCAAAAGATTGCGCATTGTGAAATAACTGTGTATGCATATACGACTAGGCTAACAGACGTTTTTTAAAAATTACAATAGAGCCATAAAAAAGGATTTAATTCATAGTTAAGCCTAGATCGACAATTTAGGTATAAGGATCATTTAATTAAATTTAATGATTTAGCTTGATGCTTTTTTTAAGTTATCTCATTCATGAATGAACAGATAGATAAACTAACAAGCCGTAGCCGGGTGTATTCCTCAGTTTGATTTCAAAATTTACAATCCGAGCAATAAAACTGCTAAATTTCATCTACCAAGGTTGTTGCAATATAAAACTATCGGCTTCTCAGATATACAGACGGATGGACAAAATGCTTCTCTTGAAAGAATTTAAACCAGCGTATAATGCTGACTACATTTTAGTTTAAAATCCATAAACCATGTCTTATAGTTTGATGAATTTTTTAATTTCATTTCTTTATAAACAACCAGAACTAGTTCCAAAAAAGGATTTTTTTCTCCAATTCATGGAAATCTATGACACAGAGATAAATCAAGACCTTGAGGCTAAATTTTCCGGTGTTTACAATATATTCTTTTTGAATACTTCATATAATGGAAAGAAAAAATATCTGTTATAAGAAGACTGACTGTTTATTAGAAAGTTATTATCTTGGACGTTTTTAATTTTATTGTTCTTCCTTTGTTATATTTAATAATGTGCCTTTAGCATCTTAATTTTATTATTTCCATGCTATTATTTTTGCATGAATTCTATTTTTTTCATAACATGTCGTTAAATATATAATTAACCTTCTTTCCGTTTGTGATTTACACACTTCATCTTTTGATGATTAACTTATTGTTTTGGATCTTATTGGCTCATTACAAAACATTTGAAAATGTAGGGCATCATAAAAGGGTTTATGAATTGAAAGACGGAAATAAAAATGTGCATATTTATGTCGTGACCGGATGGGTTTATTTAACATTACGGTTAAAAAAGACAAATAAGGTTGGAAAATGCTTGGAGATTGATTCAAGATTTCTGTTTAATACAATCTCTCCCAAACTTAATGGGATAAGAAACAAAAATGAATGCTTTCTCAATGTCTCTTTAGGATATGAGTTTCATAGAAAATCAAGGCATTGTTTTTTTTTCAGTATTTCGTACTAGCCGCCTTCAGTGCCCAGCTGATTTGCTGAACTGGGATTACAGATTGCGAAAATTTAATTTGAATTTTTTGTACTTTGCTAGATTTTCTCAGTAAAATATTTTTAATCCTTAAATTTTAAAAAGCCATGGAACTTGTGCTATTTAAAATGCCTTAATTATTTTAAGTTAACAGTTTGTATAACAGTTGAATATTCTGTAATTTCTTTCATCTTACCTAAAATTTTTGCCAAGAAATCGCCTAGAAATTTAATTTTAAGCGGAAAGTGATTAAATCACATTTAATATAATAACTTGTCTTCTGAATCAAGTACGCTGGTAAAGAATGCAACAAAAAAAGAAAAAGAATTCAATATTTGTGTTTCATGTGTACTACAGAATAAATTTCATGTTATATGGTATATATAAGAGAAAAATTTAACAAAATTTTCTCCGGTTCAATTAAAAAAAATCCACTGTATTACAATAAGAATGCAAAGAAAAAAGAGAAATTTATTAAGAACTAGCCGCCTTTGGCGACCAGCCGGTTCGCCAATCTTAATGTTCGTTAAAATTTTAATAATTAAATATTTTATGCAATTCCTACTTTAATAGCTTCTTCATCAAAATATATCAAAACTTCAAATTTTGATTGTCATATAATTCATTCATAATATTATAAAGGCCTTCAGTCATAACGTAATATGTATCTCTCTAATTTTCTGTTAGCACCTGTAGAATTTATGCTTTAAATTAAAGTGGAAAGAATTAATCTTCAATTAATATAATAATATTTTTTACTGAAACAAAGCATTTTTTTTTATAATCTGATTACTGAAAATAGAGTCACACAGCGTTTAAACTTTATGGGCACTAAAGAATATCTTTTTTAATTTATGTAATATCTCAAGAGTTTGTCAACAAAATTTTCTCAGATTCCTCATGAACAGATCGATTCATTAACAATGTTTCATTTTAAATGCATCAAACACTAAGAAAATAAAATGAATCGTTTAAAATAAACGGTTGAAAACAGGTTTTAAAAAAACTACTTAAAAAACGATGTACTTAAAACTATAAGCATATACAAAAAATATATAACTAACATAAGTACAATTTACTTACAAAAGCATGAAACTAACCCAAAAATAATTTAAATCATCCATTGATAACGGTTGTCATGGCAACAATCAGAACAGAATGCGCATGCGTGAAATTTCTTCGCCAGTTACGTAACGCAAATACGTGATTTTTTCTACGCCAGTTGGGGTAACGCTATGCGGATTAGAAATTTTTAATTTCCTTTATTCTGTTTTATTTTAATTCAAAAGTACTTCAGAATGAATCTGAAAGATCGATTCATTAACAATGTTTAATTTTAAATGCATCAAACATTAAGAAAATAAACAGAATCGATTGAAATAATCCGCCGAAAAATTTTAACCCTAGCCCCATTACTGTTGGGAGAAAAAAAAACCTGAAGCCTTTCTCATTTGGCGGTGGGAAAAATGGAAGATATTTTTGGCGGAAAAGTTGGCGGTGGGGAAAATGGAAGATTTTTTGGCGGGAAAGTTAGTTTTTAATTAATAATTAAAATTCTAATTAAAAATTCGAAAAAAGGAACCCCAGGTGCACATTCCCAACCTCCAAGGTATACATGTACCAAATTTGGTAGCTGTAGGTCAAACGGTCTGGCCTGTAGAGCGCCAACACACACACACACACACACATTGAACTTTATTATAAGTATAGAAGAAGGCGGACATTTATTTTTATACATCCAATTATATTGCAGGAAAGACCAACTGAATTAAATTTTTTTCATTGTTTTTTTCTAAAGTTAAATATTAAGTGTAAGTGTAATTGTTAAAGTAATCAATAGTTTTATTATATTTTAAACAGAAGCTACGTCTTAAATTCATTGAAGGAAAGTGAACGAAATCTTGATCATCAGCAATGGAAAAAAACCCAGAAAGAAATACTTAGAACATTAATGAAAATTTTCACTCACATTTTCTTTTTTACAGCAGCGAAATTATAGTTGCAAAATTGATTGAAAAAGACTTTTAAAAATTAACAAAAATTTTAAAAAATTCAGAAGTTAAATTGTATCAGTGGAAAGATTTTAAAAATTTTAAGACGGTGTAAAAATGACTTTTATGTTATAATATTTTTTTAAATTATGATTCATTATGATATTAATAATTTAATAATTAATTTAATAGTTAAAATGCCGGCGTCCTGGCATAGGGGTAGCGCGTCTTCCCCGTGATCTGGGCGTCCCGGGTTCGAGTCCCGGTTTGGGCATGGTTGTTCTTCTGTTGTTCTACCTGTGAGATGTGTGAATGTGCCCTCCTGTAAAAAGGGGTTGTGCAAGCGAATGAATGATGCGTGAGTGGCAAAGTCGTACTCTTGGCCCTAGTTGGCGCTGCTATAAAAAATAAGAGACGTTCCCCTCAGGCTTAAATCGCTGTCTTCGTAACAGCGGGCTTGTCAGTGGCAAGTGCCATAAGAAACAAACAAATAGTTAAAATTCTAAGTAAAATTCCAAAAAAAATTCGCTTTGAAGTACATATGTACTAGCTATTATCATTAGATGTAATGAAAATTAAAAATGTTTAATCATTTTAATCTAAAATCTTGAACTAGAAAGCATGCTCATTTCAGAAAAGTAATTAAAACTATTAGAGCTTGCAAAAGTGACTTAATTATGATTTTTTTTAATATGCAATGGAGTCAAAGTATGTGGTGTCACAATTATGGGATACATGCTGCCAGATATGCAATTTACCATGTGTGTATCTCATGCCAATATGTAATGATTCGATTTTATAAATAAAATGCTCACTTTTTATATAAATCCCTTAACGTTGATATAAAGGCGGATTAGGAGATTTTGCGGTCCTAGTCTGTGCACTTTATGAGCTGTCACCCCATTTTATAAAAAATTGACTATAATTTCACTTTTTATATATTTTTAACTTAATCAATGCATTAAGGATTTATTTTAGATTAGATTTTATTTTTGTAACTTCATGAAAATGCAAGTGTTTTTATTTATTTTGTTCTCCCGATTGTACTGCATTCGTGACTGTACACAATATTATCTTGTAGTCTTTCCTTATTTGTAAATGATGTAATGACCATGTGAAAGTATTGAAATAGGCAGGATCATAACCATTTATACATGATGAAACATTAATATTATCTCAGCAACTCTTAGCACTTAATATCATAATATAACATAATATTATTATTAATTTTTTTCAGTTTATGTGGCTACTACTATTTTTAAATCTTTTTCGGCTCTCCTTAGTCCAGTGGCAATAGACAGCTGTTTAGTTTATCTTATTGGAAATCTGGTACTGATGAAAGTTATTTTTGTATCTTTTCTCTATTAATAATAGTAAAAAAATTACTTGTGTCTCTTGGTGCTTTACGAGTCATACTGTTGGATCCAGAATTTCCAAATTTAGCATATACATTATTCGACGGATAGAAATGTGCAATCCACTTCAGAAAGATTTTTTTTTTCAAAATTTAATTAGAATTTCAATTTAAGTAATTAAAAATCAAGTAAAATAATTTTTGCAATATTTTAAAATTTAAAGAATATCTTTTACAAGATATTAATTTAATAATAGTTCAGTTTTTTCCTCCTAATTCCAACACATTAAATTTTTTAAATATTATTTGCAATAACATATTTCATTGATATAGCAAACACTTATTAAATTTTTTTGTTTCATCAAACGACTCAAATTAAATTTTAACTGTTAGAGCTACGGTAAACAATGCATGCTTTATTTTATATTTTAACATTAAAACAGTGACCAATTTCTTGAAGTTGGTTGTTTTATCCTTTTACTTTTTCATATACGAAGCATATAAAGAGTATTGAAATTAAAAAAAAACTTTGACGAATCTACACGTTTCAGATATTTCTGAGTCCCAAAGAACACATTTTTGGAATCGTGTCTGCTTGTAATAACGCAAAAACGCTTTGAACTCAAAGGATAAAATATGATATAAGGACTTGACACCAAATTTTTATATTACGGTCAAAGTTTGAGCGAAAGTCTGTCTGGTACAAGTGATCATGATTACTATAAAACGTAACGAGATGAAACTTCATACACAAGTTAAGCATCTAAAATGTAGATCTTTATCAACCAAATCATACAATAAAATCTATAAAACCAAATTTGAGATCAAATCTGTAAAAGAGTCGACCCTCTGTCGTTTTGTACATTCGCATGCATATAAAAGTAACAATACAAAAACTCAGTGACTTAGATAAATGATATTTAGGCACCAATATGACACCAATTATTAAATTTTGATTTAAATCGATAAAAAAAGGCATTAAAATTATACATTCAATTGTGTATTAACCGCATGCCAGCGATTAATTGCCAAAGATAGGAAGCTCGATTCAGTAAGAACGCTATATTCATATCAAAGATCGATAGTGCGTAGCTATTGTTAGTAAATAACATGCAATTAATACACAAAGGCCAGTTTTCTTTATTATATTACGAAACATACAGTTCTCATGAGTGGAACTCTAAAAATAAAAATCTGAGATGAACCCAGCATAAACATTTATTAAAGAGAATGCGAGAAAATTTTTGGGAGACTACTTACTCCAGTTTAGTATATTTTTCTTAAGCTTAAATTATTAACTTTGGTAAGTGCCATGTTGTGAATCAATTGTTATTAACCAAACGTCGTTTTTTTCTGAATTTCCATATATTGATTTTCCTTATAATTTATTTTTTGCTTATGAATATGAAAGCATGACTGATAATTAAGGAATATATTTACATAAAATAACTTTTTTCCTAAATTCAATGAAAACAATTTTAGAGTCATCATTAAATTCACTTAGATCCATCCATCTGTCTATGAACACGATAACTCAAAAACGTTTTGAGCTAGGCGGATGGAATTTGGTATATAGCCTCTACTCTAAATTTGTAAATTTCTATGAAATTTTGAAGGAAATTCTTTTAAAGCAAATTCATTTTACTCCGTCTGTCAGGCTGTCTGAAGACTAACTATCATAATAAGAAGAAAACAAAGAGAGCTAGCTGGTTAAAATTGAATACAAAAAAATTAACGTCTAAAGTCTAAATCTGTATCAAATTTGGAACCAACTTATCAAGAGGCTGATCGTCTATCAATCTATATGTTTACAACCACATAGATTGATAGATGACGCAAGTAAAATTCAGATATTTACGATGATTAAACTGATATTGATATACTTATTAAATTGATATAATTTAGTTAATTGACTTACGCGATAATAAAGTGATATTGTTAATTTTTTAAAAATTTTGAATAATGTAAAAATCGGTTTTACACAATAATTAATGTGTAATAATTTTTATTGTGTAATTATTTATTTTTAATTAATTAAAATTAAAAATAATTGCTCCGAGATGCCTATTCCTACTCCTCAATGCATATCTGAGCCTAATTTGGTAGATTTTTTGTGTGTATTTTCGAGTTCTTTTGTGTCTTTTTGGCATTCCTGCTGAACACCAAAAATACACACACATTTTTCTTTATTAGTAGAGATAGCATTTGTCAGTTACTCAAGAAAAAAAAGGAATAGAAATATAAGACTTTTTTTTTTCATTTTGTAGCAAATCTCATTTACTGAAGAAAATAATTTCTTTTATTCTCCCATTGTAATATACAGACGCTGAAATAGTCAAAGTTTATATCTTCAGTTTTAAAGGGTCAAAAACGTGAGTCATGGCGTAATCATCTAACGAACCGTGCCATAATGCTTCTTCACATGTAGGGAAACACTATTAAAAATTATAAACGAATGTTATCAGATACTTTTGTAAATAAAAATTGATTTTATCTTCAAAAGTTTTTCAAAATAACTCAGTATAGTTTTATGCATTTTAAATATCACTATCATAAAATGTTTCTAGAATCCTTTCCTCGTAATTGGAACAAACCATACCCAAAAGCCAACAAAGTTCTAAGAGAAAAATGAGTTTCTACACGACTTACCTCCATTTGTAGTTCTATGCTATCCTCCTGTCAGTTTGCTGTATGAATTCAAGTCACGGAAATATAGCGAAAAAGAAACGGAGTTGTTAAGCCATGAATGAAAGAGAGGTGAATTTTCTTTTTTTCGTAGAAGCTTAAAGGCCTTTTTAATAAATAAAAAATGTCAACAACCTTTGGACCAATGAAGAGAAAATCTCATTCAGATGCTTGCGGTCATAATTATTTGCATAGCATTAATGATTATTTACGTGAAAAAATTGGCTTGGATACTAAAAGCTCGCGAATGGCCATTATATTCCTTTTAGTTGAAATTAATATTCTTGACCAACATATATGGTATGTTGGCAAAATTTCTTGACGATAGAAGACTATTATGTAATTCATAAAAAGGTGATTTTTGCAGTTGTTTATTTATTAATGTATACGAGATATTAAAAATATTTCTCCACATTCAGTTATTTATTTATTTACTGAATTATTATCATAAAGAGAACTATTGAATATAATATGTTAATTTTATATTGCAGATATTCGATTTTATTAATCACTATTTTTATATTTATCTGTATCTTTAACTCTACTAATGATAAAGATGAATGTGTGTGTTTGTCTGACTGTGTATACGTATGTGTATTGGCATTATACAGACCGGACCACCTGATCAAGAGCTACCAAGCTTGCACATATATATCTTGGAGAGTAGAAATATGCACTTTGGTGTGATTTGTTAAAAAAAATTTAATTCAAATTTTAATCAATCAAAAATAAAACCAAATTTCGGCGGGGTTTTTTTTTCGAAAATATTATTATTCAAAAATAAATCTTACGCCATTTCAAAATTTTAAAAATCGTTTTTTTAATGATATTAATTTAATAGTCATACAAATTTTTCCTAAATTCTACCAATTTAAAAAAAATTGCCTTACAGTAGATATACAGTAATTCCCAACAGTAAATATACATTGTTGCCCTACAATTCAAACTGTTTTCATTGTTTCATCAAATATTCAATTACATGATTTTCTTCCATTGCAGGAAACTGAAAAAATAAATAAATAGAGATTCTGTTTGATATATGTGTAGTTTACGAGACGAATAAAATTAGTGAAATTACAATACCATGAAATTTAAAAGGTAAGTGAACCGTGCATTTTCACTTTTAATAGCGCTATGATGTCATGATCATTACTATTAGAAATTTTCGTGAACATAATAAATGTAAGAAATGAAAATAACATGTCTTTAATACCTTACAACGTGACGGAATCATATACATAAAACAATATCTGAATGATTTAATTAAAATTGAATATAATCAATATCCCCGGCGAATCAGTTGATCGCCAAAGGCAACTAGAGTCTATTGAGGAAAACTTTTACAAATTAGAGCTTGTTTATATTCATTCACTTCTCAATAAAACTTCATTATTAATTACCTCGCATTTTGAATTTATTAAGTAAATCTCTAAAACGTAATTACTTCGGTAAAAGATGTGATTTTAATAGTATTAGTTAGTTAATAATTATTTTGATTAATCGGATTTGCATAATATTTTGGCAATGGATATGATTTTATGCGATAAAGTTTATGCTCTTACCCTATAAATTTTTATGATTTTTCTAAAAGTTATTAATCAAACTTTTCTAATATTAATTACTGTACCTCGATTTCGAATGCGTTTATCTGCTCTCTATATAGAAAATAATAAGAAAACAAATGCTTTTACTTCGCATAATTTTCTGTATTTAACCAATTAAGTAGCTTTAAGATATTCAACTATAATTAATTACCATTTTTAGATTCCCGATAAACGACATTATTAGTATATTGTAGCTAATAATATATAGCTGGTCGTTAAGAAAACGTTTTTTTTTTTTTTTTTTTAATTTCATACCGCCGTTTTTTTTTTTTTTTTTTTTTTTTTTAAGAAATCAAAAAATTTTGAGAGATTAAAAATGTCAGGGAAAAGCAACCTAAGAGCGTTTTGCGGTTATATTACATGCCTATGATCTAATACTTGATGTAATAACACACTTAGACATTTTAATATAAATTACTTCAGAAAAAACGATGATTTCAGCAATTAAAAATTCAGACAATGTGCAAGTAAATAATCTCCACGGACTAAAATGGAACATACGAATTGAAGAATTCCTGCTCGTATGTAAATAAATTTTTATTTAGAAAATACGTTTGGTTATGTTTATTTATTCTTTGTAGAAATATTTTTGATTTGGTGCAGGTTTTATGACCCGCATTCATATCGGTTCTATTTCCTATCCTTCAATCGATCCTTTCGTTCTATTCCTTGTTATTCTGTCATTCGTAATTAAACATTCAAACTCCACTAATTAGATTTTGAACTTGAAGATATTGCAACAATGGTTAATAGAAACAACAATAACAAAAAAAAAGCAAGAATTTTAGGTATGACGAAACTAAAGAAAAGCCAAGAGTTTATAGTTTAGAAATGAATAGCTAAAAAGAAGTATTTGTCAGTAAATTTAAAAAAATGTGACTTTGAAATTGGTGAAATAAATTATATAAATATGCAAAAAAAAAGTGTCACACTTATCAAAGAAAGTGAAATTTTATTCAATGATATCAAGCTAAACATTTGTAAAACAGACATTGATATATAAGGCTGGGAGGTACTAAAAAATCTCAAAAGTGCTAAAATACGAGACAAAATGAAGCCATACAATTGAAGAAGTTGCAATAATTTAAAAAGGCAATGTTTAATGGTGAATATAGCACTCACCCATTAAGGTTTTTGCTTTTATTCCAAGTATTAAAAGTAACGATAAAAATGTTGCAGAAAACAAATGAACATTAACGTTTGCAAAAACTCGCGAATGAATAAGTAATTAAACAGTAATATAAGTTTAATATTTCGACAAAAAATAATGAAATAGATAAAAAAAAATTTGTTTTGAAAAATGACCAAAACTGAGCAGAAATGCGGTAATGAAATGAATGTCATTATTAAGCTAATTCTTGTTAAGATGGTGTAAAGTATGTTTTGTGCGATAGTTTGTTCAGAGGTTTCCCGGGGAAAATGTAAAATCATTCAACCTTCATTTCACTCCCTTTACAGGGCCGTAGAAGATTTTTAATATCACATATAGAAGTTAACCCTTCTATATGTGAATGAATATGTGAGTCAAAATTCATCTGAATCCGCCAAGGATGTCGTTTCATAAAGCTCAAATAAATAAACGGATTTTCAGTTTTATACATATAGATTAACTATATCGATAAAGTTTCAATTTAGATAGCTTTTATCACATTACTTGTCGAATAAAAATTAGTTATGAAAATTAAATTATGAGATTAGTATTATAAACGATGAAAACAAGCGATTCAAATTTTTTTTTTAAATGCAAAATTTATTAATACAGTAGTAAATATTTAGCGGTGAGCGATGCGCGAAGGATGGAACCTGGGACTTTTTGGTTAGCAGTCCAGTAACGATCCGATTTTACCAAAACAGCTGTTCGGGTATAAGCGCTGTTACTGGCTTATATGCAATTCACCACAAATACAACTGAAAATTCAGAATTCTTTTTGTCATTCTTACAGGTCATAGTCAATCAGAAATTCAGTCACTTCACATTTTAAAAGGGACTGGTATCTGAAGTTCGTACTCAAAGAAAATTAATAATAAAATAACATCTCCTGTTTGACTTAAAGATTTCTCTCATCCTACTGAATTTAGACATATGAGAGTAATATGCTTAGTGCTGCTACTAAGGCTACATTTTTTTCTTCTAACATCGGCCTAGCTTGCCTAAATGGTGTAAAGTTGGCTAGAGTTAATGAGTAATGAAATGGTGATATGATGATATTAATGTTAGTTTCAATTTTTATTGAAAAAAGGGCTCTTCTATCCTGAAAAGAAAGCTAAGAAAATGCTACAACAGAGCATCGAGTTCAATTGGCGCTATAATTTTTCTTGCAATAGAGATCGGAGTTTGCATGTATTCCAGATTTCCTTATTTTGGTTTCATAAGCGTTCTCTTGTATGTAATTATGGAACTGAAGGAATCTTGTAACTTTAAATGACCAATTCTTGTATATATATTTCATGTATCTCGGAAACGGCCCTAACGATTTGGATCAAATTTTATATTTAAGTAAGGTAAAGTTAAGGCTTTTTAAGTTTATCTATATAGGTGTCTGTCCTGAAAAAACGTGATTTTATCCATACACAATTTTTTTATATCTAAATATTGACATGTGCCTATATACAGGGTGTTCATTAATTATTGGCGGGGTTTCCGTACCTCATAACTTTCGAATAAAAAATATTACACAAAAGCCGATTACGTATTCGTAAATTACAACTCAAAGAATTTTATTAATGATATTAAAGTGTAAATCTTGCACAGTTTGCACTTTGTCGGCATTCAGCTGAAGGCGATTCTTTGAGTTGTACTTTACGAATACATAATTCTTTGAGTTGTAATTTACGTATTCATAATTCTTTGAGTTGTAATTTACGAATACATAATTCTTTGAGTTGTAATTTACGAATACATAATTCTCTGAGTTGTAATTTACGAATACATAATCACCTTCAGCTGAATGCTTACAAAGTGCAAATTGTGCAAGCTTTACACTTTAATATCATTAATAAAATTCTTTAAGTTGTAATTTACGAATACGTAATCGGTTTTTGTGTAATATTTTTTATTCGAAAGTTATGAGGTACGGAAACCCCGACAATAATTAATGAACACTCTGTATTACCCTCAAAGGAGTATCATTGATGGGATAATGGTTAGGGCTTTGGACTGCCATGCCTTTTTTCTAGACCCCGTTTTTGCACTTCAATTAGATCTCACTTATAACCACAGTATAAAATTTTACAAAAAAAAATATCTTCCGAATGAAGTTTGTTCTCTCGGTACTGTAATTTATTTATTAACCTTATTGAATTTTTCCAGGGATGTTTTATAAAATGAGATAGATTTTCTAAAAAAATTCTTTGTGATTCACAAGATATTCACTAACCTAGTTATATAGAATTAAGGTCTATAATACTTAATTGTTCCTATTCCTTAAAATTTAAGAATATTTTGTTTATTTTTTTCTGCAATCTATCTTATTGTGTTTCTTAGCAATAGTTTCAAAAGTTTTGATTGCGTATTTGAAACTTTTTAAATTTTTCGATATTATTGTTATTATTATTTTACATTCGAATTATTTCAAACTGAAATAAATATATTTTTTATTTCTCTTTCTTTAAAAATGAAGAAGCTGTGTCTTTTTATCTGACCTAATTGAGTTAAACTCTGAAAATGTATTTATTGTAAAGAGTAGAAAATTGGAACGAATTACATTTATTACCTATATCACCTTCAACAAAGAACTTTTTCGTGATTTTAAATCAGTAATAAGCGATTTTAAATCTGACTTAAAAATCCAAGAAGAAATCAAAGAATCCATAAAAATTCTTTTATAAATTTGAAGAGAAAAGATGGCACTAATATGATGATATTTTAAATTTTTTTCAACGTTATCATATCAATCAATATTTTGTTTAGAGATTAGAGTTAAGTATTATACTCAGGTACCTTATCAAGTTTGATCTTATTCCGATCATATAGAATTAAATTCAATAATAAATAGTCATCAAAATCAGGAAATGAATTAAATTAGAATTTCATCTTTTAACCATTTTTTTCAGTATTAAGAGTGTATCGAAAGCCATATAGGTCTCTAAAGATCACATTGCTCAGCAATCTAGAAAATAAAATTCCACTTATAATTTATAATATGGCATTTCATAACGCATGTGTCAAAAAGAATTTTGAAAAATCGATTTATTTCACGCATTGCGAATAAACCATGGCATTTTGGAGTGAATTTATTACAGTTACAGCTAATAAACGAAACATGAAGTGCGAATTTCTATACACTTTTAACAGAAGGAAGTTAGCAAACGGAATTTATTATTTGTTTATTGAATCGTAAAAATAAATCGTTCATTATTCCGGTTTGTTTCCATTTCCTGTAGAAATTCTCAGCAAAAAAAAAGCTTCACTTTTTCTCGCACATTTTACCTAATTTTTGATTCATGCAAGTTTCTAAGACAAAAGGAAAAAAAAATGTTTTCGAATGTAAATTTAAAAATAAAGAATTGATCCTATGAAAATATATTATTGTTTAGATTTGATTTTTTTAAAATTCGGTATTATGAAAACGATAGATCTGATCACCAAACTTAGTATGAACGTTCAAACAATCGGACTTACATTCATTACCAAGCAATATCTAAATGTTTTAATCATCGTCTTTAATAGTTATTTCAAAATGTTCGAATTCTATAAGTGAACTAGCCACTTTTGTTTCTTACATAATCTTTAGAGCAACATCGATTAATTTTAATTTCTTACTTACGAGCGCAACTTGCTTTTTGTGATATCTTGAATGAACTTTTTCAAAATTAAATATTAATAATTTACTATTTATTAATCTGTTATATAAAGGACTGAAAATCTCTCTCCATATATAATACGGTAGCGTACGTGGCAAAGAAATAGGTTTAATTATTTATTGTTGAATGACAACAGTCAAATATAAACAAACCATTGTACAAACATTCTATGCTACTTTATAGAACGCTTTTACAGCATTAATTCAATTCTTCGCTTAGTTAATTAATAATTCCAGGTTCGCTTAAATAATCAAAAAGTTAATTAATAAGTTATTAATAAAAAATAATTTGCAACAAATTATTTAACAAATATGAGTGCTGCAAAAAATAAGCAATAAAAGTAAAAGTTAACAAATGCTCGGAAAAGAGTTTGCCATTTCATGAACGCTTCCATTCAGTCAAAGGAAAGAAATATAAACGATATCGAGATGATAAAAATAGGCGTCGTCAAAAATAGGCATCAAATCAAAAATAATCGTCAAATTTAAATCGAGCGTGAAATTGCTCTTAAACCTCGCCAGACAGGTAATCGTTATGATTTGCAACATTAAAGCATACAATACATTATTTGATATCACACGAAAAGTTATTTCATGAAATAATAGAAACTCTATGAAAGAACTGAATTATACACTTTATCGGGAACATGCGTATTAAAAAAAATAATTAATTAATTTTAATAAATATATTTCATATAAACAGTTTAATAACATAAAAAGAGGTTAGTATTCGGGGCGAACAAGCTGGTTACCAAAGGCAGTTAATATCTTCTTAAATCTCAATTTATTTAATTTCTAATTTTTTTCAATTTATTGAATTTTTTTATATTTTATGGTTAGTGAAAATCATCAATTTTCTTTTCAAATTGTGATATTTTTTCAAGAATTTAAAAATATTTCAATCTTTTACTTAAAATTACTTCCAAAATGGAGAAATTAATGAAATAAAAGTCTAAAATCGGTCGGAGATTCTGGGCATGCGTAGACTTGTTCTACATAGAAACTACACAGAAAACTACACACTACTTGACTACACAGAAATAATCCACGTTCCTCGTGTAATATGTTCGTTATCCGAGTTGAAGCAATTTCATAAACATTAGAGCCTAGTGAAACGAATCATATTGTAATACCATTGTATACACACCGAATATATTTCACAGATGAATTAATACAATAGAATTTTATTTTCAATTACAATAAAGAAGTCCGCTAAATACAATGATAAATAAAAAGATTAACTTAAGAGAAAACTGAAATAATTTTATGCACCTAATTACAACCGAGGAAAAGAACAAAGGTGTTAAAAAAATGGGTTCACTCATGAAACTTATTTCATCATTAGCTGATATTCCCAATGCTTCTATGTATTAAAATACTTTCATATCCAATATTACTGAATGAGAAAAGAACGGAGGTATTGAAAAATGAGTTCAATGATGAAACTTATTTCATCATTAAATGATATTCCCGATGTTTCTCAGAATCAAACTATTTTTATGTTTAATATCTTTATAATTGCAATATTACATATTTATTTCATAGTAGAGTATGCAGGTGAAGGTGGCAGGATATTTTAATGAACGTATTTTTTTAAAAATCGAAGTAAGTCTACTTTAGAATTCTTTTAAAACCAACAAAAATGTTGCCGAATTATATTTAAGAAACTAAAACAGAAATACAAAAAAAAAAAAAAAAAGATAAAGGAGTGCTTTAAAATTTGATCTTTTCTTGGCAACAGAATATCTATGATTTTTTTTTTCAAAATCGTCTGCATGTATTCAAATATTTATTAAATTTTGAAAAAAATTTCAAAAATTATTGGAAAATTGTTCGGAAATGAAATTGGTATCATTGATAAGATAATATTTATTTATTTTTTTTATTTTAAGGTGGTATAAAATACTTCTTGTAGCATAATCTGCTTTGAAATTATTCCAGAAAAACGGCAAAGTTTCAATTAATTTTCAATTAATCGAATATTTAATTAAATTTTTCATTTAAAATTGACAGTAATTTCTTACTACTCAAAATTTTATTTAATTTAGTCCAGATATTTAAGTTGTGGAACATTATATGTATACATACTCAACCAGAATGACTATTGCTTCTATTTAGATTTCTTGTATTTAAATTGATGTTTAACTCTAATTATTTGAAACAAATAAATTAACTTTCGATAAAAATCTGATTTTTCATCAATATATTGATTTGTCCCACATTTCGAAGACATTCGATATAAAAGAGGGGAAAAGTGCACTCTTGATTCTTTTCATTATACTTCGAAATTTAACACAAGATTCACCATAATCTAGATATACGGGATATATAATCTAGAAATTCGGGAGAGAAATATTATGACTCAGTAGTTTAAAAGAATATACTAAAAATTATGGGACAAATTTTACTTAATACATTTGTATTGATACAGTCAATACCTTATCTTTTCCCCACTGCAATGAAATCGAATACTCATTTTGCATTGGTTCGGACATCAAGACTGTAGTCGATAGCCGGGAAGTTAAAACTCTTAGCCGATATATTTATAAATATGGTACCAGTTTGAGATTTCGCTTCTTTAAAGGAGATATTAATGATGGTGTTTCGGTCGCCTTGATTTTAAAAGGGATAGACGAGAGAGTGGGAATAGTAAAAGAAGGGCTTTGTTGATGTAGTTAATATGTGAGAAGGGTAGAGGATTCTTGAGTAATATGTGCACCGTTACATAGGGAAAAAGACAGTAATGGTTGGGCTAAAATATACATAATTTAAAAAAAAACATTATGCCTGTTATTAGCGTCACTGAGGCAGGATGGCGGGTTAGGCTATGTCGAAAAAATACTTTTTATCAGATTGATACTATACCACCCGATCGAAAACAAACAAGGCCAAGAAAATTATCAGTTGAGTCCAAAAACTGATAACCAGTATCTGATAGTCTGTATCAATTTTGTGTACTAGATATATTTGTATATCTTATACAAAATATCGGGTTAATACTGTATCATTCAAACCTATCTTATACAGACTATATCATAATAGTCATTCCTTTCTTCAAATCAAGTATCAGAATCAACCTGTTCCTAATATAACAAATCTGAGTATCAACCTAAACCTACAAGCCACACACTAGAAATAATTTTTGTAAAATTGTATCTAATAATAAATATTTTTTCTTCTATAAAAGTTTCTGTTTGACCCATAAAGCCTATTTTGGAAATTTTAATGCTATGAGGGGTCGCTGTGGCCTGGCGATACGAATTCGGCTTCGGAACCGGAGGGTTTCAGATTCGAAACCCGATTCTACTGAAGAACTGTCGTGTAAGCGGGTTTGGTGCGCGCTAAATCCGTCGGAGTCAAACGTCCTACCGCTGGTGTGGTGTGGAAGTTTGGAGATGGGCTGTCAGTTCAGGTGTCGTCCTAGTCCTCTGATCACGGCTCAAATTTACGAGATCCATCCCAAAATAGCTCTAAGTGCTGCGTTTAAACAGGACTTTAATATAACTATACTATATCAATTCTTTGAGAAGGAAGTACTTCATTGAAGATTCGATTTATTTAAAGTGGGTTGCGATGTTTGGGAACTCTAATATAATATATCCGCTTTTTTATTTAAGCCACTGGGAAAGTACATTTTTAGTAGTCCTTTAGTTCCTTTGCGTTTGAGAATACCATGTTCTATAGTAAAAATGAGTCCTTTCTATAAATCTTTAAAAATTTTTCCATGTGTTTAAAATAGATTTGCATAGAAGATAAAAGCCATTCGTGAGAGAGCTAACTTTTCAACGCCTTTCTATAATTTGTTTGCCATTCCTACATGAAGTGAATAATTGTTATTGCTGTCCATACGATGAGATTTAAAGTTCGTGACTTAACTCAAGCACTTCCGTTTGATGGAATATAATCATACATTACACTCGAACCACTTAATTCAAACAGCCACTGAACGTTTTGAAAACACTTTAAGAATTATTGAGAAATATTTTATAGAGACCTTTATTTCCTTTCATTCAAGGGACAAAATAGTTGCACATACAACACCGAAAAGAATTGGCTAATCGTATTATGGCATCTCAATTTGCATAATAGGTCTTTCCGTTTTGTGATGTTTTTTCCTGCGAAAATAACTTTTCTTAAGTGTGCGAATTAATTTGTGCGTAATTTTCTGGTTAGTGATCACTTCATCTGCCAATCTTCGAAATTTTCAACATGATAATGGTTTTCTGTCTGGGGCAAACAGATATTATTGCTAGAGCACGCAACTGGGCGGAAGTTTTACTGACGGATCAATGCACACTAGGGTGAATGAACCATCTTGCTTAGAAAATAACTGTCCACAGATAACTTATTTTTTAAATAGCGTTCTTTTAAAGCCGTAGCGATTTTTTTTTCATAATTGTATGTGGCAAAATAATTATTTGAAAATAAAATGTTTCCATGAAAGTAAACATTAAAAATGAGGTTTGTTATTATGTTCGAAATATGATAACTTATTACAAAATTCAAACAAACGTCCGCAACTAACTGCTCTGAAAGTAAATCAAAGCGAATTAAAATTTATGATGCGTTTCGTGCATTCAACTATGATGTAATATTTTTACATATTGTTGATTGAAGAAGAAATTTGACGTTTCTCGTTATTCTGTCGTTTGGAACAGAAGAGATTAATCCTGATATTTTGATAAACTGTGCAGTAATTTGTCAAAAAAAAAAAAACCCTACAAAATTAAGTAAAGCAATTATTTTGGATTTTGCAATAGAGCAATATTTATAATTTTAATATAATTTGTTATCGTCACGCTTATTCTTAAATATAATTACTCTTAGAAAATAACTCTTCTTTAAAAAATTTGCTATTTAATAGCGAAAACCAGCACCTGAATATTGAGGAATAATCTAGTGAATTCGAAGCATAACATAACATAACACCATCCTTGCGCCCCAGTGCCTATAACACTACTAGTTGGATGAGCACAAGATGGAAGGAAAAAAGAAAGATATTAAAAGAAAGGGATCTCTCTGAAAACCATCCAGGGATTTTCAGAAAGAATCCCATTGGTGTCAAATCCTACACGACTGTATTCAGTGTTTTGGCGAAGTAATAACTAAATGGAGGGAACGAGAATACGTAAACAAATGGCAACAATGGATTGAACTTATAAGGAAATGAGATTACTAACTGAAAAGGAAAAAAATTGATAAATTACATTATGAACATCTGTATGACATGTATAAGCCTATAAACGAACATTCTAGAGTCAGAAATTTATAGCGTCCGTCTGGGTCCTGTGGCTTTGATTTGCTTCGTGATTCAGAAATTTATGCTGTCAGGCGTGCCAAAATTATGGCAGATATGATAATGGTGATAATGAAATATTTTTTTATTAAGAAAACATCTTTTGTTCAGCATGTAAAAGATGTAATGATGAAATCTATTGTTGCTCTAAATTGCAATTACGGCACGTTACTTAGCATTTTCAGGCTCAAACAATGCTCAGATTATCCGTTCAAGAAACGGCTTGTCAAGGGGGCGTATCAGCGTTGTGATGTATCGTTTCATATTCAGGCTTTCTGAATAGCATTAATAATTTTATTTTATTTTATGTATTAAAAATAGGTATGAATTAATGTAATCTTTACAGAATGCCATTATCTTACTTTTTATGTAAATATATTGTCCACTAAAACTTCTTAAAACATGAATGTAGATCTTTGGTTCGCATAGAATAATTTCGATGTTACGAAAAATTCAGTAATCCCTAGTTTTACTGTATTTCTTTTATAAAGATTTACGGGGGAAAAATTCGCAAAATTTTTTCCACCAGTTTACAAAATTATTTTCATTGATTAAATACTAGCTGCCTTTGGTCATAAACTGGTTCCCCGGGTAACTAAAAGTGGCCAGGATTTTTAAATTGTTATATCGCTTGGATTCAATTTCATGTCCACGTTTCTGTCAAATTTACAGACATTAAAACCAAGTTGTTTGAATTGTCTTACATATTTTCTGTTAATTATGTACATAGAGACCATTAAAGATTATAACTTTATTAAAAATCCAATTATCCGATTCATTTCTCTTAACATTCGTAGTTTTTTCGCCTCGTAAACTACTTACATATTAAATAATATCCTTCTTCCTTAGCTTTTAACAATGATAGAAAACCCGCTATTAAATATTAGATGAAACAATGGAAACGATTTGAATTTCAAGTTAACAATGTAATCTGGAGTTGGAAATTCGATAAAAAATATTTCATTTTATTTTTCAATTATAGTTTTGAAAGTTATTGCTGAAAATCCTTAAAATTCAGCATATTTTTTAATTTTTAAAAAATTCTAAGTAAAAATTTAAGAATATTGCCCTTGTCCCATACACATACACATTCCTATCTTGAAAAGCATGTATGTGCCAAGTTTGGCAGTCTTATCTGATCTGTAATCTACCAACACACACAGACACACTCCCAACTGCACACACATACACAAACACGCATGCGCGCGCGCACACACACACACACACATTGGATTTTTTTTCAGACATTCATATATTAAAACTAAAAATGCATTATATAATAGAAAATATTTTGATAAATAAATGCTGCTTTTTATAGCATTATAATTTTTGTTCATAAATACTCCATTTTTTAAAAACTCTTTATATTATTCTAGGCAAATTTTAAATTTCAGTTTTAAAATTCATCCTAAAAGGCACTAAATACTTTGATTTACGATATGAAATATAAAAATATGAATAACTTTTCTTATAATAAAATAAACTATCAACTACATCATACAAATGTTTTTCAATTGTACATATAAAATCATAGACAAAAACAACTGTGAAGTTAAAAAAAAATTATGAATTAAAAATAGATCATATCAACTCAAATTGAAATGCAAAGACTTTTTTTTTTATTTATTCATTGTTCATATAGTTGTTATAATAATTTTCTTTTTAAATTAATTCTTCGTCTTAGATTTTGCCGTTGTTCCAAAGTATACGTCTACCCGCAATATATCATCCTGATTTCAAATTAGGATTTCTTATTTTTAAAAGTATTTTCATTTTCGTCTTTCTATCAAGTCTTTCTTTCGTCTTTCTATCTATATACCTGAGTATGTAAAAATTTTAAACTCAATTTATTAGATTTTTATTAAATATTTTATCAATCTTTTTTTAAATATTTCCTTAGGTGAATTTTTCTTCCTTTTTTTCCTTTTTTCTTGCTAAAGGGTTTTGTCTATCGGCAAATAATTGGTTGCAACTTGAAAAGAGTCTTCTAAAAATGCGAGAAAGCTGTAGCTAAAGTTATTATCTTACACAGTTTTATTTTGATAATAGCTTGTTAATTTCATATGCTTTCATTTTTTCACTTCTACTGAAATAAACATTAGAAGATGCCTATCAAACCAATCTTTTACTGATTTTTAGTACGACTTTTTAATGATGTGGAAAAAAGTTCAATTGTTTAATGTAACCTCTGAGAATAAGATTCAAAATTTTTTTAATACTTCAGAAAAAAAAACCCCCGAATTTATACAGTTTTTCAGATACTCATGGGATTATCTAAAAAAATTTTTTAAAAACATACTAAAATCAGTTGTCATAGAAACTGTCCAAAACATGATAAATAAAATAACATGTTGTTTTAAAAATGTTGGAATGTGTAGATTTAATTTTTTAAAAATTTTAAATCACTTTTCAATTATTGATTATTTTAATTTGCATTTTCCAAAAAAAGTCGAAATGCTACAATTAATGTGTGCACTTCGGCCAGTGTAATTTTGTTTACCATCTCCGCTCACGACCTTCGTAATACAAAGGTCGTGCTCCGCTAGCTGTGGTCAATTTGTAAATATCAAAATAAGTTCATTTATGGTTTTTTTCTGTTCATTATGGTTCTTATGGGCGGTTATGGTATTCTCCCAATGATTGTCTTATGTTTTCACAATATCTTTCATTTTTGCTTAGCTTCCTACTATAATGAAGAGGACCAAGTATACATATTGGTCCTTTTCTTGGCCAGTTAGATTTAAATTTGGCTCATTTAGTTCTACAAATTGGGAATCAAGATAGCAAATTTTATTTATCTAGCTTATTACGTTTTAGAGATTTTGTATTTTTATACACACAAATATACAAAATGAAAGACCTTCAATCAAGTTAAGGGTTTGATTATAAACTTTGTAAACAATTACATTTCTGGTAAGACAAATTTTATCTATCTTGCCCATTGCGTTTTTGAGTGTTTGCTTGTGTGGAGAGAGGGCAGACTTCTTTTTGATAGTTGCTGTAGAAACTTTTATAGCTATATAAAATGTAGGTTTAAAGACCACATACCAAATTTCATAATTTTTGCTCGTTATATTTTTTTGAGTTATTTTGTTCAGCGATTGCGAGACAGATGTAATTAAATAAATATTTTCTTTTAACGTGTACGGAGATTTAAAACGCAGAGATTCATTTAAATTTCGAGTTCAAATTTTTCAAAGATTACTGTATTTCCTCCCTTGAGAAAGTTAACAAATAGTAACGAAAAAAAGATATAAAAGTTTATATAGGTAAAATATACTTGTTTTGAGCTCAGATATGAAGAAGGTACTGCAACAAACTGGAACATCATTTCTAAAACATACTATTTAGTACATGGAAAATGATTTATAAAGAAATTGTTCGACTTTTCGTTACCGGGGGCGTGGGTTGCTACAGGTTGCTTTGAAACAGAATAATAGACGTGAAAACAAACATTTTTACATGACTGATTAAAATTCAAGAGACATTTTACCACAAAAAAATATTTTTTCATTGATGTATTTGTTAACTTAGTTGATGTAAAAGACAAGATAACATTGGTCGTCAGACATCACATGAGATATCTGCATTCTGCTGTTGAAAGTACTATTTTGAGAGTGATAAAAATATGCATGGAAAGTACACTGAAGACATATAAACTAAGTTACAAAATGAAAGAAGCAAAATTGTAAAAAAGGTTTTTGAATTGCAAAGCAAAAAATGAATTGCAAATAAGCAAAAATTCAATTAAACGCTATAAATGAAATACAACTGCATTACCTTTAAAATAGTTTATTGCATTAAATAAATTAAATTTTTATGTGTGTAACATTTAATTTTAGCCAATAACATAAAATTTATTTTTCTTTAATTTTTATTTTCTTGACAAAAGCAACCTGAGGCTCCACTTTACCCTTGGTGCTGAAAATGCGACATGCTTTTTTCTTTCTTTCATAAATCAATTCGTCCATAAATCAATAGTATGCATACAAAAAGGTTTTTTCCCCTACTAAATTCATGTTATATAGCTCTAGACTCCTGCAGTCTAAGTTACTGTAGTTCTCTAGTTTCCTTATCCCTTTTTAAAATCTTTTTCTGTCATCCGTGAAATGGCACGAGAGGAATATTTATTACCAAAAGAAATGAGAAATGTTACAGAGAGACAATTAACATCGAGAAATGCTGACCTTTGACTTATAGTAGTTGATTAAGTACGTGAAATGATTTTCGAGCATGCAAGTGACTGAAAGGTTAGATTATTATTTATTGTAAATAGGAAGCTAAATCCTACGTAACAGTTTAGCAATTTTCAACCTTATTTACAATCTGCCACCAGTGTCAATTAAATCCCCATATTGATCTCTAAGAAAGAAATTGAAACATCTGTAATTGAAATAAAATGCATTAGAGACAGATTGTTCTAATAGAATAATTTACAAAATTAGATATTCTAATTAAAGCGCACTGCTATTAAATCTGATTACTTTAGGTAAAAATTATTTTCAGGTTTAGTAAAGAAAAGATTATATACAATACTTTTGAAATTTCCTTTCCGCTGGATATAATTAAAAAATTTTTTTTTCCTGAATTTCTTTCGTATTGATTTTTTAATGATTTAAACACATCGTCTATTGCGTTTGCGATAAAAGATGCGAGCATTAATAGATGGACGTGCATGTTATGGTAAGTCAATATTACTATCAAACAACAAATGCATTTATGATTATTAAAATGGCAGTTTTTTAAATGCCTCTTATCAAAAAGACTAGCAATTTTACTGCAGCTTGAAATTTTATAATAATGAGAATTAATTAAAAATAATAAAAGGATAAAAATGCGCTCTAATGTGTTTACCAAAAATCTGGAAATTAAAACAAAATTCGTAAAAAGAAGGATAAAAACTTTTGAAGATTCATTTGGTTGCACACCATTTCTTATAAATAATACAAAATTTCAATTTTTGTTGAAATTTAATTAACTTTAAATACGTTGTCAAGTATCATCTGTGTCAGCGCTGCCGAGCTTTTTCAATTTTGATTTCTCATCAGAAAAATTAATAAGGCAAAGACTGCCCTTTTAGTAAGTAAATGTAAACGAAAATAATTGTTATGACACCATATTTAAATTTTTTTGACAACATTTAATTGACGTAGGACGAAACATAACATACAAGAACACTATAACAAAATTTAATACGAGAACATCATCGAGCTCCAAACATCCATCTTTTTTCTCTCGGCACCGACTCTCACGCGGTTCTACTCCTCCACACTCTTCCCTTCAGTTCGTTTTCTGATTCTAATCATCAGCAGCGCCCTCACAATCTGCCTTTTATCATCTTATGTTTTCAATACGAATTCTAAAAATATTACTTCAATGTACATTCCCAATGATTAAAATTCTTTGGGAATGTCTTTCCAGTGCACTGATTTCATCAATTATGTTTTCTATTAGAGACAATATTTCGACAATCAATTTAGTCGCCTTATGCGACTAAATTGATTATTAGTATTAATTAGTATTGTACCAATTTCTTGAAATCAACGAAAATATTGTTGTAGAGCAGTGGTTTTAATGATATGGGATATATAAAAAACAGAACAGAAAAATCTGAAGCTCTAATTCGAAACATCGAAGTATATTTATCCTTTAACTTGGTTTTAAATTTTTTTCCATAATACACCATCGATAATGTACACACACACACAAAGATATTGAGAATTGTGATAACATGTTTAGCATAAATCTATTAATTAAGGTAATGGAATGTATTATAAAATATTCTTAAAATATTTTTAAAAATTTGTTAAATGTAGAGAAAAATCGTACGGAAATGGAAGTGTTATAATTGGAAATCTTGTTTTCTGAAATTTAAAGCGGCGTAAAAATTATTTTTATGCAATATTATGCCTTGATGTTATGAAGCGTAAACGTTAAATTAATTAATTTTTAATGAAAAATAGAATTATCTTGAAAATCCGTTTTATTATCCAAGATGTTACTACCTGCCGAATTAGGTCAACCAGTCTGTCCTTTATAGCGTTTTTAACGCCTTCTTTTCTTTTTTTTCATCGTGCATAGCTCAGTTTACAAATAGCATGTCAATATATCTGGCATTATTTATCTTTAATTTATCATTATCTTGTTAAAATATGTCATAAACAATAAAAATATCCGAAGACTTCACACTTAACACCACACCATACCTCCGTTTCTAGAGCTCAGTGGTATAGATGTAGGTGACTTTATTAAAAAAAAATTACACAATTGCAAGGAAAGAAACAAACAAATGACAATAAACATAAACAAACAATATAACAAGAAATTATAAAAACTAGAATGAAAAATATCTTGAGTATAGCAGAGCTATTTTAGTTTTCAGTCTTTGAGTCATCTTGTTCAAAATAATATATTTTAATATTATATATATTAAAATAATATGGCCAAAATTAAAGTATTCCTATTTAGAGCACTGAAGAACGAGAAAGAGAGAGAGAGAGAGAGAATGAGTGACATTAAGAGTACCACACTTTCATGGTATGCATTTCAGAACATGAGGGGAAACAAAGACGCAAAACAATTCCTCCAATAAACGAAATGGAAAAATGACATTTTCTTATATAAATATAATTGCCGTCCTATTCAATCATAATCTTGTACTTTGATTATAAACTGTCAGGGCATAGAAGTGCAATGTTTATTATTGAATTTCACAAATATCCTAATTTCAGTGTAATCAATGCATGCTACACAAAAGGCGATAAGGAGTAGGCATAAAAAGTGTGATAAGGAATAAAAAGTAAGGAATAGACATTTTTATGGGAATTATTTTTTGTGTCATTTTCCCCCTTATATTCCAAAAATTCCATCATTGGACATTTTTAGGACTCTCTTTCCCCATATAATGCTTTAAACAAATATATTTTATTTTATGAACCACTCTGTTGAGTGACATCCACTTTCGCCGCATAAAAGTTTTCACTATATGCGCTGAGAATGTTTTTCACGTTAATTAAAATAACTAAAATCACACCAAAAAAACAATCCTACTACAGCTACTTCAATTACAATCTTTTATGCATTTTAAGTTTCTAGAATGGCTATAAAAAAGATATTATTCAGAGCGCGATTTCAAAAACATGATTAAACTTTTGAGCACCTTTTGAATATTTATACTCTCTAATTTGCTCTCATTATGTTAATGCCTACGCATTTTGTTACAAAGTAGTTTCCTGAAGTGTGCCGGATGAATTGTTTTTAAAAAGATGGTCCGCTCTGTCTTATTTTGTTTAATTATGTTCCTACTACAAATTCTTCGAAACTTAGTAACAGCTCGTTTATACAAAGGAATAATTGCAATCACCTGATATATAAAAAAAAGTTCATCTCAACATTTTGGTGAGAAGTAATGATTCAGCTCTCCTCAAATCCGAGAAAATAAACAATTTTTTGAACTGCTGTGGCCTTTCTGTTACTCTGTCTATGAGTTAATGACCTCAAATATTATGAAAAGCAGTTATCTACACTTTCATGAGACTTCTTCTTCTTGCGTACAGCCGAACACCCCGCCACCACTGAACGTAGCAGTAAAAATTACAATTCTCATAAAAATTAGCTAGTTAATAACTAAACTAACTCTTATGAGGTATTTACAACAATATGTTAATCTGTAACGTATTTTGGGAAATTGTGTCAGCTCTCATACTTCATGTAAATACATAATATTTTTTATTATTTATTTTATTAAACTAAATAAATAAAGACCATAATTCCAAAGATTTTTTTAGCATACTCATCGTTATTCGCATTTTATCAAAATATTATATACGTTGCACTTATTTAAACGTTTTTAGTCACATTCAAGAGAAATTCATTATTTTAATCATTTCCAAGAAAAATACTGTGCATGTTTTTATTATCCTATTTTTTTACTTAATCATTATTATTAAGATTAGAGGAAACATTAAATATATTGATTTGTGTTTATGTATATACGGGTATTTCAATAAATGTTCAAAGTATTCAAAAATTGATTATGATTTTTTTTCTTTATGTTTTTATGTTGAGGTATTCGAAAAACAACGAGGATTTAATTTTTCTTCTATGGTTTTATTTTCGCTGTTTTAAAAAGAGGACAAACCCGGTTTCATCATATTCTTACGATAAATAGTCGAATCTAGCCACATCGAGTCACAGAATCATTGATTTCTAAACCTGTAATTTTATCAAAGTAGCAATTAATTTAAAAGACAAAAATAACAATATCTCAAATGTTCTTTATTTGCTTACCTAGATAACTAGATAATATTTATAAATACTAAAAATAGGACTGTCAACTCTTCAGAAGTAAATAAAATCTAGAGCAAGAATAACGGAGACTTATTATTATATTTATAATGTTAGAGATAATTAAATCATTGCAAGTGTTACCATTTCTTAGAATAATTTCTGACCACTAAATTGCAATAAAATCGCCCCTATGAACAGTCTGTGTTCAAAACCAGCTATGTCTCTGAACACTTATTTCTCAGAAAGGCAAATAACAGCATCAAGGATTTCAAGAGCAAACTGTTCATCGGATATTTTTCCTTAAATGTAAAAAAAAATAATAATAATGGTTTTTTTTATTTATATTACTTCATGACAAGTTACCATCATATTTTATTTTAATAATAACAAAAATTTTCAATAATAAAATGTTCCATGAAAATGTCCAATAAATTCTTGCTGAAACTGACACTATTAAAGCGAATAACTTCTCTTTTTGCGTTGCTTCATGATATCAGCTAACATGTTTTGTCACTGTCAGTGTGATTAAATCATAATTAATAATAATAACCGGTAAATACGACCGATCGATTAATTATTTTTATCGATTAATAGTAAGCTATTAATCATATAACCGTAACATATTCCTTTCTGATGTCTCCAGATCAATGTAATTATGTATCGACAGCTTAGGGATAACACGGCATTTTCTAAAGAAGGATAACACCATCACTTATACTGTCAGAATGCAGTAGCGCTTCAACAAGATCCAGGAGAAGTGCACTAAGTTTAGAAGTGAGAAATCGCTGGCTATACCTTTCCAAAAGGGACATTTTAACAACTGGTCTAAATACTGTCTTCTTCGATGATGAGTTTTCATGAAAAATAAATGAAATATCTGGGAGAAAATGTGAAATAAATAAATGACAAGAAATGCCTTCTTGACAACAAATGCCTTTTAATATATACGTATTGACGGCGTCCTGGCATAGGGGTAGCGTGTCTTCCTCGTGATCTGGGCGTCCCAGGTTCGAATCGCGGTTCGGACATGGTTGTTCTTCATCTGTGTTCTATCTGTGAGGTGTGTGAATGTACCCCCCCCCACCCCTGTGAAACGGGTTGTGCAAGCGATTGTGTGTGAGTTTCATGAGCTAGAAGTCAGACTTCTGCCCTCGAGTGCGCAGGGGTCTTTATCCTCAGAAGCTACTGCAACCCCTTTCCGTGGTAACGCGGACACGACATCATCAATATACACGTATTGAACAGTTAAATTTTGAAACAAAATTCACTTAATATTTTCTCCATAGGAAAGCAGTTTCCTCTCTCATTAAAAATAAATTCCTGTAAGTGCGATTAATTCATCTTATTTTAATCTGAGACATTCCAAATGCAGCAAAAATGCTTAGAAAGAACATTCCTATCCCATAAAATTATTCTTTTCATGACAAATGCACTAGTACATGTGAAACATCGTCAAACATGATGATATAACTAGCGGAAATGGTTTAAAAATGACTTCCTCCCATATTTTCCAATAAAGATGTTATTCCTCCACCTCCCTCATAGAACTGTGAAAGAGGGTTCAGATATTTATTTTCAGGTGTGTTTTTTTTAGCATATGAACATATGAGTTTGTTTGTTGTTTGTTTATCGTAAATTAAAAAATAAATATACTCGTGTATTGACCTCGTGACATGGCGAACAATAGATACGAAAAAGACTATTATTGACTGATCTTTGACTTGTGCTTCTGGCGATTAAGTGCTGGCAGGCAGTTAATACAGAAAATCGAATGCGCATTTTGAAAATCTTTTCCTTCGACCGTTGAAAACCAAAATTTCACACAGAACTATAACTGCAGTCAGAAAATCACTTACAAAATTTAATTTATTTCAATCATTACGTTTTTGAATCATCGCATTTACATTCATGTGAAGTTTCAGACTGACAGACGACTAACACTTTGACACATTTGGATCCAAATTTGACTTAAAGCTACATTTTAGACTCTAAAACTGAGAAACAAATTTCATTTATCTAAGTTGTTACACTTTTCATTTATCCATTTTTATGCATATTTTATGTCCGACAGAATCAAAATTTTGAACGGATATTAAACTAGTTTACCTAATTTTATCTTTACAGTTCCTTACATTTTGTAGCTATTGAGTTTACATGTATTTGTTGAGCCGAAGAGACCGACATCCTACGAACAGATTTTTAAAATCTGATGAAATCTACAGATTTGAAGTAAAGACCATATACCAAATTTCATCCAGCTAGTTGAAAGCACTTTTGAGTTATCGTGTTCATACACAGATGGACATGTATAATGTCGAAAATGTATTTTTCGGACTGAGGGACATCTGAGACATAGAGATTTCCAAAAATCTCGAGTTCGAATACTTTTTCTATCTATATCTTGTATGTGAGAAAATAAGAGCTGATAAAACTGAAGATTACAATCAGAATGCAGCTTTTAAAGCAGCATAACATTAAATGGGTAATGCATTTAATGTTATGCGCAGTTTGGTTTTCGACACTAAATATGCGGACATGAAGAAAAAATGGTGCAATGTTATTTAAGTTATTTAAATGTTATTTGTTATTTTTTTAAATATGAACTGAGTTATAATATATAAAATATGTATATCCATTCTTTAATGCAACCTCAGTTATTCCTCATACTTTGTCTCTATCCAATTAGTTGTCCGATTTGCTTTTCTTTTTCTAATTCAAAATTTGAAGTCTGATTTTTGAAAATCAAAGAAGCCATCATTTGTTTCGAAATATACGGAAATATATAAAACTAAACTAGTTCATTTCCTATGGAATATTAGACCTAATTAATTAAATATACCAGTGATACCTGGTGGATTTGATGCCTGATTACTGCAAAAAAAAAAAAAAAAAAAAAAAACCTCATCGTTTCTTTCCGAGTTGCTTTTTTCTATACTATTTTCTGAGTCAATTGACTTTTAACTTCATTGCCTCACTTTTAGTTCATCAGAAGGCTGCTTAAATAATTAAAGTAAATGCTTTAAACAATGACTTAAATTAGGTACTTTACGGCCCAAAGGAATGAATATAATAAGCCTCACATTTTAATAAATCAAAGAAATTAATTCCACATTTCAACACATTTTTAACATGTTAATGATTTGTTTTAAGTTCTTTCTAATTTATTAATTTTTATGAGATTTTTATGAGATGCATTAGTTTTTATTTATTCATTATCATTCCAGATTACGGATATCCATGTTTCTACCCAATATTATTTTAGCAAGTTCGATGTATATAAATATTATAATAACTGCGACATGTAAGGATATGACTAATTATGTTTAATAGTATTAATATTTTCTTACTATTTTATCACTTATAGAATTTGCGTTTTTTATAAACTCATTTAATTCACAGTTAGGAAGATAAAAGGTTTTTAATGATCTGCTTGCGCTCTTCTCTCAGTTTAGTATCAAGGCTGAGAGGCTGCCTAGATTGCATTGTTTGAAATTCACCACTCGTTTAAACTGAAGATTACAACAAATAGCATTAAAAATAATTTCGGTCAGGTAAATAAACTTCAAAAAAGGTGAAAACAAAATCAAATTTGTTGTGACTTTTTCCAACGGGAGATCATATAAGCAAGCTTTCTCCCACCAATAGTAAAATGCTTTTAATTCAGTTCAGTTTTATTAACGTCCTGTTTTGAAACAGCACTAGGGCTATTTGAGCACTGACCTCGTAATTTTGAATTTCGGTCAGATGACGAGGACGATACCTAAGTTGGCATCCCTCTCCAATCTTCCACCCTACATCAGTGGAGGGCGTTTGGCCCTGACGGATTTAATGTTCACAAACCCGCTTACAGGAAGGTTTTTCTATGGAATCGCGTCTCGAGCTTGAAACCTCCAGTTCTGACACCGAGACCTTATCACGAGGTCACCACGGTCCTAACAATTTTTAGTGGAGAGTAAGGAATATTGTAATGTGGGAAGATGACGTTAAGAAGTCAGAATGACAGTGGCAGACCCCCCCCCCCCAGTATACTAATGACGAAGAAGATGCCTAAAGCTGAAAATGATGGCTAATTTAGAGCTTCTTTTCTGTAAATAATTAAGTGTACTTAGCAAATATTATTTTAATCAAGACAATGTAAATGTATAATCATTGATTGGGATTTATTTAAATGCCAATATCTCAAAGATTTTACAATAGTTGTTGAATTTGCTATTTCCTGCAGGAAACGTGAAAGTTGCAATTTGATGATGTATGTCAAACTATCTAGATCGAGATTTTCCGAATTTGATTTTTATCATTTTTTTAAATTGCGAGTAAAATGGCGGCTAAATGACAACCTTGCAACTAAGTAAGTCAGCAATAAACTTGTTTATAATTTATTAACTTCTTTTAAAGACTTTATTTATTTACACCATGATGGTAGAGAATTTATATAATATCAAAGCGAGGCCTCGCACTTATGGACTGCAATTAAAATCTTTTATTAAATGATACTTCAATGCTTTGAAATTGAAATATTCAAATAATAAATCTAATGATCCAATCATTAGAATCAATGGATTCTTTTTCAGTTTGTGTTTTTAATTTGAATTTTATGTTGTATTGTTTTTTTTATCATTTCATAAAATGCATTTTTTTTGTAGCAATGGGAAAAGGAAATAAAACCTGTTCTAGCCCACTGGGCTGTCTTTTTTAAAAAATATTTTACCGTTTCGGAACTATTTCTAAAAAAGAAATCTGTAGGTTTATTTTATGTAATTCATTTTCATACTTTTAAATTTATGTAATTGTAGTTCAATTTTCAACAGATCAAATAACTTTTAGTTTGATAATTATTAAAATATTTTAATGTAACAATTATTATACAAATTAAAAAATAATTCATGCACAGACACCAAATCTTATCATGTATACCATGAAGAAATGAATATGCATTCACCTGTGCAGGACGTAATTTAAGGATGAAAAACAAACAAATGACATGCAAAAAAATATTGATACAAAATTTTGATTACTTTTCTACAACCTCAGTTCAATTGCATCATGAAAGTTATTGTAGGGAGAAAAATTGTTAATGAATCAAATAATTTTACATTACTACACTTTCGCTATCCGAGATGCATCTATTTACACAGCAGTTAATGATTAGCAAACATGAATTTATATATATAATCTTTAAACTACTTATTTGACTTTTTAAAATTTTACGTTTACTTATCAAGATTATTATCATTATAATAGTTAAAAGTGACTATTATGTTCCATTCTATTTCATATTTCCATTCACTAAATCTTTCATTCTTTTATTCCATTTTAAAGCTTCTATCGCTCTAATTCTGTCTCCTAGCCACCTCTCATTATAATCTTTTTTTCATTCTTCAAAACTCTGCATATTAGCACGCAACACTTTATTGGCAATTCTTATGTTTAAGCGGAAATAATTTTCTTGATTTGATTTGTAGGCACCTCTTCTTTTTCTATCCGTTCGAAGTTTATGTGTCACTTTACTATTGTTTGTCCGGCGAGCAAGTTTCACAAAGAAAGGCGGTCATTGTCCAATATATTACCACGAGAACTGAAACTGGACCGACAACAAACAAAAATTCATCTTTATTCTCATATAGTTCACTCATTTTCAGTTTAACTTTGATTAAAAATGAAAATGTGCAATCCAAACAACAAGGTCATGAAAAACCAGTAATTTTGCCATATTGTCGCCAATTACAAACAAATTGCGATTTGGCGATCCGAGATTAAAACGGGGGAGTTCGCTTTGAAAAGTTGTATCTTCTTAATCAACTCCAGGAAGTAAAATCCGCCCATCACGCTGCTAAATAGAACGATGGAACTTCAACCGACGTTTAAATTATAACTTTCATTTTTTATTCGATCGTGTCATGGGGTTACCGACGAGTAATGCTTTTTCCCCTATAGCCAGCTTGTCATTTCTGCGTTTCTCCTCGAGGTAATTTGAAGAGTCACTAACCCGGGTCAGCTGACCTTCAAGTGGATAAGATTGAACAAGACATCTTAAAGAAAAATTATCGGGAGCAGGACATCCAAAGGTTTTACCGATAAAAAAAATTGTTCGCATCAATGACCTTTTACCTCAATGTTACGTTTTCTAGGATATCTATCACTTTACCTTTTTTTCGTTTATTGTCAAGACTTGATCGTGGTAATCTATCGAATTCTGCATCGAATGACTAAAGTATCTTGAAATGGCTATTTTAAGCCTAATATTTAAATAAAGATATAATTGGACTAGTTAGACAAAGAAAAAGAATAAAGGCACATAAAAGTTAAACAAAAAAAAGTATCAATGACTTTTACTTCAATGTTGCATTTATCAAAATATCTTTTTCATTGGTTCTTTTGGTGGCTGTTAACGTTTATCAGAACAATATGTAAAGTTCTGCGTCAGATGATTGGATTAACTTAAAATGGCTATCTAAATCAGAGAAGTAGGGATTGCAATACCGGGATACCGAATACCGGTATTTTGAGCCATTTGTACAATTTTGTAATACCGGTATTCACAAGTTTAAATACCGGTTTTTCGGTATTTACTAGAAATTTTTAAAATTTCTCCACTATATGTTCAGGTATCGCGAACATAGCAAAATAGTATACGTTTTTGTTTTTATGTCTCCATAACGGGCGAAATTGATTAGCTAATTAACGGCATAATTAATTAATTAAATCTAAATTAGCGAAACATAGATTATCCCTGAAAGAAAATATTGTATCCTTAACGGCTGATGGAGCAACAATTATGAAAAAAGTTGGAAAGTTGATTGGTGCAAATCAGCACATGGAATTCAGTTAGGAATAATAGATGTATTATACCAAAAAAATAAAGAACATAAGAATCCAAATACTGTGGATATAGAAATTTCGGATTCCAACTTTGAGAAGAGTAAGAGTGAGAGTGATATTGACAATGAAGATAATGACAATGTAATTGTTGAAGAAGATATTGCTAATGAGGATGAAATATTAATCTATCAAGAATTGCTTCCTATAATTTATAAAGTTCGAAAAATTGTTAAGATATTTAAACGTTCTCCTATAAAAAGGATATTTTACTAAAATATATACTAACTGAAAATAAAACAAAATATATGTTAATATTAGATTCTAAAACACGTTGGAATAGTTTACTCCTAATGATGAAACGATTTTTGAAACTGAAAAATCCAATCCAAAAAGCAATAATCGACTTAAACCTGTAAATTAATTTTTCAGATAGTGCATTCGACTTAATATCAAGAACTATATCAGCTCTACTTCCAATAAAACTGACTATTGAAGCATTATGTCGGAGAGATTCTAATTTATTAACAGCTAATGCAACAATAAAATTATGTTGCAGTCACTGAAAGAACAGCACACATCACTATCTGAAGAATTATATATTACATTGAAAAATCGCACAGAAGAAAGGCATACCGAAATGGAAAATGTCTTACGGTATTTACATAATTATAATGAGTTTAAAAATGAAAATGAAAAAGAAGAAAAGAAAATAACCAATTCAAATCTGATTAAGTTTAGAGTAAATTTTCTTAAAATTTTTTACCCACAGCCCTATCCACATTCAGAAGAATTCGGTTCAATTATCGAAGATTATGATGTCACTACTGTCGATAGTGAAAAGAAATTGTCTCTTGAACAAAAATTAGAATTAGCCATAAATAAAAAAAATTCAACGAACCAAAATACAATACAGAAATCAGCTATATCCAAAACCATCCGACGAGAAATCGTTTTATTTGAAGATGAGGGATTTAGAGGTAAATACTTGGAAAAAGTATATCGCGCATTGCTAACAGTACCACCAACTAGCATAGATGCCGAAAGAGCGTTTTCAACAGCTGGTAATTTTTACAGAAAATTACTTTTCAGGCTCAATGACAGTAAAATTGATGCATTATGTTTTTTAAGATCACATTTCAAAAAGTTGTAATAGTACCCCAGACTGAATAGTGATATTTACACTTTTTTGTGATTTAAATAAATCAGATGTTTCTTTACTTTTTTGTGATTATGTACTGTTATAATTTATAAGTTACAAATTATTTTTTGTGATATTTACACTCTCTAACAAAACTGGCAAATAAAACAAAAAAACATCTGTGTTTTCTTTCTTTTTCTAAAATTTCTAATACCGGTATTAAAACCGGTATCCCGGTATTAAGATTTAAAAAATACCAAATACCGGTATTAAACTTTTGGTCCGGTATTTCAATCCCTACAGAGAAGCCAAATAAAAATGCAATTGGAAACGTTGAAAAACAAATGTGCTGCTTTTCTTCTTACTACTTCCGACCTGTACAGGAAAATTCTTTAAAATAGAGTACATTTTTTCAATCCAACCACCCAAAAAGCATTATGAATTTTCTTTCTTTCCCCCTTTTTTACAGTTATGACCTTTTCTAAAGAATTAAAATGGTGGATCTAATTTTTACAGTTACTTTTACTATATGCAGGAAAAAGAACAAAGAAAAAAAAACGTCGAAAAAAAGGGGAAAAAAATTCTTTTTACATGTTTGATGGAAATTGGCTTCATATTACTAACTAGCTACATTTGGCGATCAATTGATTGACTAGAATTGCCGATTCTAAGTTGAATAACGACTCTAAATCGTACGCTTCTAAATTGTTGCGTTTACATTCATGCAGAAGTACAGACTCACAGCCAAAGTCTGGACAGATAAGTTTCAAAATTTAATCCAAATCTAATATATTCTTTAGATGCTAACTATAAATACCAAATTTTATCCGTTAGTTGCTATGCTCACTTGCGCAATGACTATGCAGACTTGCGCAATGACTATGCAAATGGATTTCGCTTAAAATGTGGTAGAAATCGACACATTTGATGTAAAGTTCATATACCAAGTATAAATCATCATCTAATTCAAAGCTCGTTTGAATTATTTTATTCATTGACACACAAACAGACTTAGAGACAGACAAAAGGACAATAATAAATGTATTTTTCAGACTGACTTGATTTTTTTAATGATTATTATATTTTCTCTTTGTATGCAAGAAGTTAATTATATTTAGCATTCACCATTGAGGTTTAAATAGTTAGAATAACTTTCCTTTTTTAAGACTCACTAGAGATATTTTGAAATCGATCTTGTCCTTTTGAGTTGTTAGATGAATCCTTTCTTCAAACTTTATACTACACAAACATAAGAATGTTTGACTTACGATGGTAGACTTGGCGCACACCTAGTTTATATGCAATTAATCTCCCGTGGATTTCGATATCGAACTTACGATCCTCTAACTTTAAGCTGAAATCCGACCACTATATTCAGCTGTATTCACTGTTGGAGGAAGAGGAAACAAGATGAAAATGTACAAAATGCTGAAAAAAAAATACCCTTTCCTCTTTTTAATTATTTTAAATTTTGGCACCAAAGAACAGCGATTCTATGTATCATTTACTTAAAAAAGAGCAGTTGACTTTAAAATATCTTAGCAATTGCATTTAAAAATCTTTTCTATTTTCCATAAAACTCAAGAGGTGTTGTAGCAAGAAATTTTTAACATCGGTGTTCTTTTTTTAAGATTCTTACTCTTATTCTTTTGTCGATTTAACTGATTTGTTTCCAAAGTTTCCAAAAGCTTGAAAACTGACCAAATTATTTGAAAGTGCTTTGAAAATGAGATAAGATCACAAGAAACTGTACGATTTCTAATTCTTAGAATGAAATTTTCGGAAAATTTATGTATAGAATCTGAAGACCTGGAAAGCTAATGAATCATGTTTGAAAATAATTCTTTTAGGCTAGCAAAATATCGTCATCACGCATGTCTGTGCATCTTTTTAACCCTTAACTGGGGACGTGCGGTCTGTGAGACCGCTAGCGATGGATTTTCTGTCACCCCTATTCTATTTTTAGCTCAATTGAATGGATTGACCCTGAGCTTCCTGTTTTGTGACCTTGAATACACGTGCACTTTTTCAACCGATTTCAGCAGATGCTTTTTAAAATAATTCAGTTATATCTTCGAGCGCGGTCTCTAAGACCGCATCTCCCTGTTAGTGTCCCAGTGATAAACAAGGTTTAGCAGAGGGCGCTAATACTTGGGCCCCGAAATATCATCCAGTTTACTGATCCTATTATGAAGAAGTGCTCCAGACACTTTTAAATGAAGCATAAAGTGATTTAGTGATAAGAATAATTATACAGAAGAGTTTTTCGATGAAAATTCGCATTCAACTGATTTTGATATGTATGTTCAAACATAATTATTTTTTCTAGTCATAATGTATTTTGAAAAATTTATAAAATATATTAATATGCCAAGATATATATATACAGAATTTATAGGTTGATTTTTATACTAGTTCTTTACCTGTATGTTTAAAATGCCCTAGAAAACCTTGCTATGAAAGTCACACTAGCCGATAAAAAAAGGGTCAATTTTACCCATTGTCATTTTTTTTTTATTTTTCATATAAATGTTGAAGTTTACATTATATTGTCTTCTATATACCTTCATATACTGTAAAAATAAATATGATTCAAAAAGTAAAAAGTAATATACCTTTTCAAGATTATTATTTATTGTAACATGTAATTTGAGAAGAAAATGTATGTTCCAATGCATTTACTTTTTTCAATGATAATATATTTCGAAAAATTTCTAAAGCATATCTATATATCAAGAAAAATATCTTCAAAATATATTTGCAGTTTTTCATACTAATACATTCATTAGAAAATTTAATTTGAGTGTAAATTAAGTGCGGTCTCGTAGACCGCACCTCCCCAGTTAAGTCCTAAAATTTCACCTCCCCAGTTAAGGGTTAATGTTAGAAATGTAAGGGTGTGTTTTTTCATATCAAATCAGACAATGTACTGATTATCAAATTTTCAATAAATAAATAAATAAGACAGTTAAACTAGCCTTTTATGTATGTTTTCTTGGTGATATATCCAATTTTCAAACAAATAAAATAAGAAATTATGAATGCGAATAAAACGCGTCAGATTCAGATTCTTTTGAGGATAAATTCTTCAACGTAAAATAGTACAAATACCATATATATATATAAACAGGGAAACTGTTACATTCACACCGTACCGAATAATATTTAAGTTTACATTATTTTTCTAATCTGAACATTCCTCTATACATAATGTATTTGAAGATAAATGAACGAAGGAAATGGCATATTTTTTTCCCATCAAATCAATCAAATACTTCATAGAATATTCATAGACTTAAAAAAGAATAGAACGGTCAAAAGAGCATTTCATGCCTGTCCTCTTGACAATGAATCTAGTTTACAGGCAAACCAAATACAAAATAGGCAAAAAGAAAACCCCAACAGTTCTTTTGAGAAAGGAATCTTCATTTTAAAATGAACATAGTTATTTTAAGTTAAAACTTTATCCTGGAAGTTTTTTTTTGACATCATTTCTTCTCAGGTTATCTTATATCTTAATATTATTCAAATGTGTTTTCTTTTTAAATAAAAAGAAAGATTAAACTTCATTTTCTTACTAATCGTGTCATCTAATTACATCTAAATCGAGTAGTATATTTAAGTGATATTAAAGAATGTGTTAAATAAATACCCTAAATATGTGCTGAAAATAAAATAAGACTGCTTCTTTTGTACTCCTCGCATGAAAAGATTTTCATTTTTTTTTCATCGACGCATTTTAAATTTGATAAAAAAAATTCAAATGAAAATTTTTTTTTGGAAATAAATAATAAGTTTCTTGAATTCAATACACGGGAATTTTAAAACAGTTTCAAACAACAAATTCTTTAAAAAAAATCAAATTCTTCTTTAAAATTCTACTTCTTCTAAATTAAGAAAATAATCGTTTGCAGTTTAAATGCTAATTAGATGTATGATCGTAAAAATTTGAATGGAACTTTATGAGATATGTGAACGCTATATGTGATGAAAATTTGAGAGAAGTTTTTAAATGTCAAGCGTCAAATATAATAAACACATTTTACAGCTATTTACTAGTTGCAAAGCGAACGAAGAGTTAAGGTATTAACGTATTAGATATAGAGTAGAAAACTAATAGAGACTAGTTTGAAAGTCAAATACTGGGAAAGGAATATTTTGCTCTGAGTAGTGGCTGATGTGAAAAAAAAGATTAACATAGATTTTCATTTTCTTATTTCACACTACTGATAAGTTCCTCTTAGAAAGTTATTCTAAAAAGCAAAATTGGTAGAACATTTTCTGAATGCATTTTTAAATGAGATATACGACATCTTGATGCATAATGATATTCCTATAGTTAAGAATCAGTTAACTACAATTGTTATAAACATATGGATAATGCAATTAGGAATTGAACAGATATATCAATTGATATATCAGAAATAATTTTTACAACCGATTATTCTCTATCCTATTCTATCCGATAATATTAAGTTGAAAGTTTTAGTTTATCAACTTTCTTTTTTTTTTGCAAGGAAAAGAATATGTGGACAATAGACAATTATACAACAAGCAAGTATGGTTCCTTTCTTCTGGGATCTGTAATTGCCATCTATTTTTGAACATTGTCTTTCGAACTTCTTGATCCGAGGTCTAAGAACTCTTAACAATAGGAAAGAACATCGTTTTATTTATTTTTTTGAGACAAGTTTTATTTTATTAGTGGGTGTATTTGATTGCATTGTGTCATATAATAATATATGATATGATTAGAATAATTTTGGCATTTTTTGTTATCATCACTTCTATAAAATAATATTTTTCCTGAACTATATTTTATCCGCATTTTTGTCCATTATATGCGAATGACAAAAATAAAAAGATGTTTAACGATACTTTCTCTTCTTTATGTATATTTATCACTCTTTCATAGGCTATGTGTAGCTATAACATTGTCTGTAATAAAACTGAATTATACATTATGATCTGTTGTATATATTTCAAATAAAATGGAAGTAAATTGCGAAGATTAAAATATACATGTTAATTACTTCCGGAAGAAGTTTTCGAAGGATTCAAGTTGTCTTACATTTTGTTGGCTTCTTGTGTAATTAGTTATTTAATTTAGTGATTCATAAAATATTTAAAAATGTTTATTAAATATTAAAACGTACTTTAAATTTATATTTTAATGTACTTGTAACTCAATTTAATTTCGCAACTAACTTTGTATAGTATATTTTTCATTTATTATCGCCGAAGAATACTTCGACTTTTTTTATTTGGTACATTTTGTTAGTTAAATTTTTTTTCCATCTTATGTTGTTTTATATAATCGTTAATCTTAAATTGTCATTAACATCTTCAGTTAATTTTTTTGAATAAAACTTTTTTTAATTTAAAGAAATAGACATTTTCTCACTTATTTTGTCCCCGAAGAATATACATTTACTTTTTAGAAATAATATCAATATATATAAATATATAAAATAAAATATATAAATAGCATAAATCGTTGTCAGCTTTTCCAATCCCTTCAGAAAGCAATGCCAAAGTTTTAAAACAATGTTAAATATCTAGTGGGAGTGGTATTCAAAAAGCCTTCTCGAATATTATGAAATAAACTTGTCATTCTAGAGAAAGTCTTACATGGCATTGACGCACAATAGCTATGAACTAGTAATTTTGGGAGTGATTGCAGAATCCATTGTGTGATCCTTAGCGAGTTATTTGGAGTTTAATCCCTGGCAAGCGTTAATAGTATCCGAAAATCGAGTTAATGTTTTAGACACATTTTCCCCCACAGATTGAAACAAAAATTTGATCAAATTTGAAATTCCATATCAAATTTGAAATAATTAAGCAATTGCGTTTTTGTATTATCGTGTTTACGTGTTTCTGAAAGTACAGACCGACAGACAATCAGCCTGTAGTTGAATTTGGTTCTAACTTTGAAAGGTGTCCACACCATAGATTTTAAATCTGTGTATCGAACATTATCTATATAGATCTCTTCGGTTTATAATTATCGCGTTAACTTATATTCGAAAAGCCGGACAGACGGACTTCCTCTGAATAGATTTTACTCAAAATTTGATAAAATCAGTAAATTTGGTGTTGGCCGTAAATTTCTAAAAAGGCCGTATACCAAATTTCAACCGTTTAGGCTTAGTGAGTTTTTGACGTATCTTTATCACGCACAGACAGACAGAAGGACATTTTCTAAAAATGTGTTTCTAGAACGCAAGGAGATCTAAAAGATACAGATTCCTCAAAATCGAATTTTTTTTGATGATTACTATACTTTCTCTGCATTACGTATATAAAAAGTAAAAATCAGATGCATTTCGTAAATCTTTTTGAGTTTTTACATTATTGTCAGATATCAAATATTGCTGTAATTATAATTCTTCTTATTTGATCGTTTCGAAAAGAATGTCATGATTCTTTCTAAAAAAATTAATAAATTTTCAATGAAGGAATTAAAAAATTTATTAATGTATTATTAATTATATATATATATATATATATATATATATATATATATATATATATATATATATATATATATATATATATATATATATATATATATATATATATATATATACAGGGTATTTATTAATTATCGGAGTTTCCGTACCTCATAACTTTCGAATAAAAAATGTTACGCAAAAACCGATTACGTATTCGTAAATTACAGCTCAAAGAATTTTATTAATGATATTAAAGTGTAAAGCTTGCACAATTTGCACTTTGTAGGCATTCTTTGAGTTGTACTTTACGAATACATAATTCTTTGAGTTGTACTTTACGAATACATAATTTTTTCAGTTGTAATTTACGAATACATAATTCTTTGAGTTTTAATTTACGACTACATAATTCTTTGAGTTGTAATTTACGTATTCATAATTCTTTGAGTTGTAATTTACGAATACATAATCGGCTTCAGCTGAATGCCTACAAAGTGAAAATTGTGCAAACTTTACACTTTAATATCATTAATAAAATTCTTTGAGTTGTAATTTACGAATACGTAATCGGTTTTTGCGTAATATTTTTTATTCGAAAGTTATGAGGTGCGGAAACCCCGACAATAATTAATGAACACCCTGTATTTTTAATTTTTTAATAATTTCTAGTAATTTTTTTTATGGAGTTCCTTCATTATTTTTAATCTTCTTGTTACTATCATACTTTCAATTCGACCATTTTCAATGAAACTTTAGGTAGCTTGGACTGAAGAGTCCGACGAAACAACAAAAGAAAAAAGACCTTTCCTTATTTTTCAACAGCATTTTTATTTCTGGGTCATAACTGATTAAGCGGGAAACATACTTTTAAAAACAGAAAATTCCGGCCATCTCAAAATTCGATCACACCATAAAAAGTTCAGATTAATTCTGGAATTATCCGTTATGCAATTATAAGTTGTAGTAAGTTAGTGTTCATTCAGGCATGAACATCACTTCGTTGAATTTTGCCACATATAAAAAAAAAACAAAAAAAAACAGGGACATTATCCTCACCAATGATTGATAATGCGCGGGTGATGAAACAGAAACTGAAGAACCGTGCACTTTACTTCCTTCTAATTTTTAAGTGGGTGGGATCGAATTTCATATTTTCTGGCCTTTTCGGCTTTTGTGCAATCTCAAAGACCATATAATTAAATAGAAAAAAAGATTTATATCTATTTCATAAGAAAACTTACAAATGATATCTATATGTTAGATGACACACAGGAAAATTAAGGATATTTATCATGTTTTTTTACAACACCTGTAACATCTTCCATATATTACATTTAAAATATTTGCTTAATTTATGAAATTCTGCATTTTCTACATTTGATCATAAAATATCTTTTTAATTCAATGGAATACTAAAAGTGGTAAAGGATATAAGTGAAAAAAATATCGTTTTTAACGTAAAAGTGACAAAATATGCGATATGTTATAATGTGGTAAACCTGAACAGTGCTTTAATGTTCGTATTACAAAAGAGCGCGCAAGGAGCTTGTTAATGTGAACGTTTTTACAGCTCTAAACCGTTTATTTCTTTTAATCTCCGACCAACTTTTCGTTTGAGGCATAGATTGAAGCCAGCTCAGGTGTTGTCTTCGTCATCTGACTGATGTTCAAAATTACGAGGTCTATCCCAAAGTAGTCCTAGTTTTGCTTTAAAATGGGGCAGTTAATATGACTGAACTTAACTGAGCTAAAACTAGAAAGCAACAATAATAATAGGACTTGGCGTTTTATAGTTGTCACGATTTCTAAATTTTGATCCTACTTTTATTGATCTGTAAAAGAATGAATGAATTCAGAATGAATAAAGTTTGAAATTTATTTCATTCATTGTAATCTGTATAGAAGTAGATTGAAAATCTAAGTTATTCCAATAAGAGATAGATTAACTTATTAACCTTTCAATTTACATAGCGATGAAGACTTTAAAACAAGGAAATCTTGTCAGATAAGAGTTTATAGGCTTGAGTATGTAACGTTATCGAAACCCTTATTTTATCGTAGCACGATATTATACATATTTGATGGGTTTCACTTATCGGCAATTCTGAGAATGATTTGGCATCAGTTATCTGTTATTCCGTCAGTTTTATAGTACTTTATTTCCGATTAAAGAATATTTGCTTTTTAATGAACGTATTATTGCTCTCATAAGTGTCATCAGGTCACATAATTATCATTGACCTATGAAAAAGTTCATGAAACTTATTACTGAAACATTTCATACGAAACATTTTGTTTACTCTATAAAAACGTTGAGCAATACTTTTTAAGACTAGTGAAAAAAAAAAAAAATACTAATCCTCATGAAGATTGACAATCTTATAAGTTCTGTCATGCCTTAAAATTCCATTCATTTAGTCTTAGCAAACTTTGTGCGTACTTTCTTTTTCCAAATGAGGTTATGAATGATCAGTCTTAGTTAGTTTGTCTCCCTGTCAAAGAACGCAGTCGTAGAAAGACATTGTTTATCAGTTATTTTCAACAAACAAAGAGAAGAAATTATTAGATGACATCTGAATAGAGAGAGAGAGAGTTGCAACATACAGGTTTGTAGTGCAGTCACTGAATGGGTTTAGAATTGCTGTTTGAAAAGAAATATAACAAGAACAGAGTAATTTAAAGGCGTTCTATTTACAAGGTAGTAACTAATGAGTGCGAGATGGTTTGCTTAGTTGTAAAAAGGCGAAATTAACGTGTTAATGCCAAAAAATAAAATGAAGAGAATGTTGCTTCGATTTACTTTTTTTAAAATATATGATAATAGTCACATACATTATTTACGAAATAATTTTCATTATTTTATTCTAAATTTTTGGTAGAAATTATTCTTTTTTCAAATGAATATTGACTTAAAAAATTAGAGATTTCTAAATTATGATGCGAAGTTTTGGAAAAATGTACAAAAGCACCTTCGCATACCTCTAAAATAGTATAATTGTATTAAGTATTATTTTATTTATAAAATTTATTGAAAAATGAGCTAAAGAAAGTACTATAGAATAAATTATTACTTAGGATGCTAGCTTGATTGCACGTTATCTTCTATTTTTATTACCTTGAAGTTATCTACAAAATTCAAATTTAGAGATATTAATTTATAAACACCATTTATTTTGATATTATACCTGGATTAATAAACTTCCTGTATTAATCTAGGTAAATTATATTTAAATATGAAAAAATCTGCAACATTGATGTTGAACATTTTCCTTTACATTTTTGGAAGCTGGCTGAGATATTATTTCAAAATGATTTCGCTGTTAGAGGTAAATTAATTTTTATTGCAAAAATATCCTACATTCCTTCTGAGTCAGCAAATATTCCACAAACGTCTGCAATATCTCACAAAAGGACATCTATTCTATGATGGCGGATCTTATATAAACCAGACCCACATGCGTAACAGAATGGGATGAATTTGAATCTGTAATCGCTACATCAAATTATCAGTAGGAGAAAGGATAGTCTGGTTGGTAGGGCGTTGGATTCGCGTCCCTTGAGTTGCCAGTTTGAAACCCACCTGCCGAAGACTCCTCGTGTGTGTGTGTGGTGGCTGGAGCACGTTTACATCTGTCGTGGTCACAAAATCCTCCATGTTGAGAGTAATATCACTGGGGGTACTGGATCAGGGGTGATCGTTCTCTGACTCAGGTCTAAATTGCGATCTGTGGATGAGTGAATGAAATGCATGAATGAAGTCCGCCCCGTAAAAAGGGTTGTGACGTGTGTGTAGCTAAGTCGTACTCTTGGCCCTAGTAGATGGCGTTACTGAAAAAACAAGAGACGCACCCCTGGCTTTAAATTACTGACTTCTAAAGTCATTAGAAACAACAAATATCCGACTCAATCACAAACAAACGTGATTTTTTTTCCTGGTGACATTTTTTTTCAAATAAAAATGATAGTGCATTTAAAAAACTTAAAAATAATTTTCACATTTTAAATAATAATATTTACTTATGTTTAAAACATTTTGGCAACATTATCTTTTCTTTTAACGTATTAATTTATAACCATCAATAGAGAAAAAAATCATCTCGTTAAATTTTCGAAGCTATCTAATCTGAAGAGTTTATATAACTATAGTGTTTAGATTTCAGTTCATAAAAACAGGGAAACTTTTTTTAAATGTTCATTTGTATTCGTAGATTTTTATCCCAATGAGGAAGTTGCTTTAAAAAATGTCATACGTTTTATTATAAATTGTGGAAGTTGTCTGAAAAAATAATTTGTATTCAAAGCCTCACATTCATTTTGCATTTTTTTATTAGATGCAAGAATAAATATGCTTTCATTTTTTATATACAAGAATAAAATATTAAAATAATAGTTAGGCTCTTTAGACTAATAAAATTTATTTTTCATAAAATAGCACTATAATTTTTTTTCCCGGTTGAGGTCAGTTATAATTTAAAAGTCATTTGGAAAGAATGTAGTTTTAATCAGATATCATAAACTATGTTAAAATAAACGAAATTTTATATCGTGAGCTTTTTATGATTTCTTTATGTGATGAGTTAATATTTTGAATATATGAAAAAGAAACAATAATTAAATAAAACAATATATGGTAAAATTAAAAAAAATTAATACATTATATAACGGCATGGTCTTTTATTTTTTATTAACAAAAAACAAGTCTGTCTTTGTTTTCGTTTAACTTTTAAGGGTTTAAAATTATTCTTCGCAAATATATTTAAAATTGCAGTTTAACTTTGGTCACTTATTTATTTAAAAAATGCTTTTATCTTTCACACATTCAAACATTTTGAAAATTTATTTCTAAAATACAATCCTTAAACTAAAACGATCCTAAAACTAATTAGTTAACTATTTGTTAACTAACCCTTAATAAATGTAATCTTTAAATTAATCCTTAATAAATTAAACAAATTCTAGGTTTTAATAGAATGTGCAAGTAGAATATTAATCTTTTTATTTAATATTAATCTGTTTAAAAAAAACGAAGTGAATAATTGAATAAATTGAAATGCTTTGGAATAAATACACAATATCTGTTAGGAGCGCCTTTGGCTAAAAACTTGTTTTAACTTTGATCATACTAGAGCTATAACTTGCTTTTAGAACTCTAAAGTCAAAATTAATTGCGCGCGAAGCCAATGTATGTTTTTGTATATGGCAACTATGCAAAGCAGGCAACTAACTATATATATATATATATATATATATATATAGAATTGTAGATTAGAGAGAGAGAATAAAATGGAGTCAGATTAACAACGAGTGGATTATTTCACATTACGAACCCACATGTTTGAATCTTATTAGAGGAGAAACGACTGAATGAAATGAAATTCAGGTAGAATCTCAACAATTTCTCTTAATTTTTATTTAAATAATGGATAAAGCATGCAATTCTTTTCTTATAGAGAATGACAAAACAATGATTGACAATTAAACACTGCACAAAGAAGTAATTACCGATCTTTGTGCTGTCTAATTTTACCCACATTCATATATAATAAAGAAAGTTCACAATGTTACTAAACATGCGATGTAATCAGTGTCCATCACGCTTAATCTCATTACCGTTTTTAATGGGCAAGGACTGACCAGCGGTCACGCATGGCTCCGAGGGAGGGAGGAGAAGTTTTGAAATTCGTGATGATCAGAATCAAAGAGGTGGGGATTACGAAGTAAAGCAAAGTATATCACATGCACTATTTCCCGGTTGAAAAAATTGACGAACGATATCAGAAATCACGCTTTGCTCAGCGGTAATTTTTCGCTACAACTTTTGACCTGAATGGACAATGAAAGTCGGGATCACGATGCCATTTTTATAGTTACTAATGATTACTATGAATGTTTTATCCATTATGGAGGATTTTTTAAGGTATTATTATTATTTTTACAGTTCATAGGTGTTATAGATTTTTAGGCATCCAGAGATCGAGATGTTAAAAAAAAAAGTTGAATTCCATTTTTTTTTTTTTTTTTTTTTTTGCGTAATAGAGATAAACTATATTTTAATGCATCATATTTGACATTATAATAAGTGTTATAAATTTTTAGATATACACATACTGATGAAAAAACATTTGTAAACATGGATATAGAAATATAATTGAATAATCCTAATATCTGATATTTCTACATAGTGAATATAGAAATATCAGATATTAGAACATCTTGCGAATATATTTTGCTTTATAGAGTGTCAATGATTTTTCAAAATAAAATGTTTTTACAGATCAGCTATGTTATAGATTTTAAAGAAGTTAAATAATGTAATGTTGGAAAAATTGGATATGGGAGATCTTGAAAGTGTTTTTGCTTGTGTTATGGAGAAGATTTTTTAATGCATCCTTTTTTACAGATCATAAGTGTTATTGATTTTAAGGCCATGAATATTGATATAAATATTAGACGCTGTAAGATTTTGCGAATGTATTTTTGTATACGTGTATTTTGTATGACGTATAGACGATTTTTTAATGCATCCTTTTTTACAGATCATAAATGTTATTGATTTTAAGGCCGTGAATATTGCTATAAATATTAGACGCTGTGAGATTTTGCGAATGTATTTTTGTATGATGTATAGACGATTTTTTAATGCATCCTTTTTTACAGATCATAAGTGTTATTGATTTTAAGACCGTGATTATTGTGATGATATAAATATTAGATGCTGTGAGATTTTGTGAATGTACTTTTGTATACGTATAGATGATTTTTCAATACATCATTTTTTATCAGTATAATACATTATACTGATAAAAATGTAGATGTCTTAGACAGATATTTTGATGATTGAAAAGTGAAATAGTGAGAGATCTTGTGATTCGGTTTTGAATTATGGATTATCTCCGATTTTTTTTATGTATTATCTTTTTCTTTATTTAGAGATGTTACAAAATTTTGAGGTTGCAAGTTATACGATGATAAAAAGTTAGATAACAAAATATTTTACGACTAGTTTAATATAAAAGTAATTTATATAGAAATATATAAGTAAGAAAGGGTTAAACAATATTACACTTTTATGTTATTAATCACTTCTGTTCCAAATTAAAGTTCAAACTTAGTGGAGATGACAGAAAATTGGGGTAATACATAGCACAATGAAGAGTGCGGTGTGAAACTTCCAAAAAGGTACAAAATTTGATTATTAAAATTTGCAGTATAAAAATAATTTGCCATAGAAGTATTAAAAATAGCTAATAGAAATGCCGTTATACGAATTAAGAATAATAATAAGATTCTGAATGAAGAGAGACAAGTATCGGCATCTACTCAGAAAATGTTTAAACTTTTCCATGAGATTTTAAAGCAACACTATTCCAAAATGATTGATGTCAACGTATACATTTATTTTTATTTTTTTCCTATATATATATATATATATATATATAATAATTTACACAGAGAAGTCATTATTTAACCATAAATTTTATGAAATATGTCTCATCCAAGCGGATTATTGACATTTATCTTTTTATCAATAAACTTGAAATAATATTAAAGTGAAAGACGGATTCTGAGAAAAGTAAGTAGAAATTCTGACTTATTTATGTTAATTTGAAACCTCTATCATAAATTAAATTTTATATTCGCTGTCTTGTAATAAAATTAAAAAAGTACAAAACTCTATTAATATCATTATAGAATGAGTTTGACCTAATTTGCCAAATAAAAGAGGATAATAGAAGAGCGCGTATCGATCACAAGAATAATAGCAAATCTAAACTACCTCTTATCGCTTGCAGGTTATGGCGGAGTCGGCCACAACAAATCCTGTCGATACTGCTACGTTCAGTGGTGGCGGGGTGGTCGGTTGTACGCAAGAAGAAGGTTATGGCGGATAAAATAAATATGTTACCAAACGGGAAAAATCCTAATAAAAAAAATTCTGACAGATTACGCGTAAAATAAGAGTGTATTTTTTTTAAATAGCCAGGAAGATCTTTTAAAATAACACTATTTTTTTTATCAATATACCTGGATTTAAATTCGAGCTAAAAGCGCCGAACTTTGGCGAAATATGAAATTGAATTACCGCCAAAAGTTTTAATATTGAATACCACAAATATCATTCTAGTTATAGTCTGCCAAATTCACTAAAAACTTGTCTAATGCATCAGCTTTAGAATGAGTTTATAATAAATCATATCAATGTTCTAATTCAGAAGAATTTAGTCTTCTATTTGCAGTACATCACTGAAATTGGCATTCATTAAAATAGAAATCTCACGATGTACCTTTTGCTCCCCCGATTTTAATTTTCTGTCCAAGTTAAGCTTGCAATTTTAGTTAGATTCAAGAAATAAAATTTAAAGACAAATAAGAAAAATAGCATTTTATTAAGTTATAAACAGAATGGAAACAAACTGATAGACATCTTCACAACTGAGAGAATTCATTTTGGCAAATTTTCATTGATTCTATTTATCTACCATCCTTTCATTTGGTGGCCTTTGGATGAATGCCTGTTTCTAAGACTGCTGATTTCAATGATATATTGCAAACGAAGGTCTAAATTTCTCTTTAACTATAATACTGATATGATTTATTGCAGGTTCAATCGAAAGTTGATGGAGCGGGACAGGTGTTTTGGTAAATTTGACAGATTGTAGCTAGGACAGTGTGGTAATTGTGGTATTCAATATTATAGACTTTGGCTAATTTGATTTCGTATTTCACCGGCTTTAACTCTATATCCTAATCAAAAGGGTATCACTTTATAGGAATTTCCCTGCTCTGTCAAAATATGATGTTATTTATATGTGGATTCTGTTAGAAACTTTTAATTAGGATTTCTTCCAATTGGTAGAATATCGATTTTATCCGCCTTAACTTTCAAATGGTAAGAGATAGGAGAGAGTTTCTGAAACATTTTATATCCACTTGAGTTTTTTTTTAATCATCTTCATTCGTTTGGCAAATAAGGACAAATTCATCCTGTATTGTATGTTATCAACAATATATATACATACAATGTAACAACGATGTAACATACAATGCAACATCCTGTATTGTATGTTATGTTTCAACAATGCTGTTCGATAATCTGAATTCTGGACAATGCCAGGAAGTTATCATAACAATATGGCTGGGAATTTTGTGCTAATAGAGAATTTAAAGTTTGAGGTATACATACTTTGAAGTAAAATAAGCATTTTAAACTGAGGGTTAAAAATATGAGGTAAGTATGAGGATTAATAGTTATGAGGGTTAGATTTAAAGTGCACTTATTCAAGTATTATGTTAAAAGGCTATTGATCGAGTCTTTAACTAATTACTGATTGCAAGAATGCTTAGAATCCCAATCCAGAAAAAAAAATAATCTCGCAAAAACTTTAAACAATGATCATTATAGGAAGAAAGGCGAACAAAATTAATTCGTTGTCGCATTATTAAATTATAGACTTGAATCATTGAAACAGCGAAAGTGGTAAAGTTAACAGATATTAACAATTGCCATAAAAACTATTTGATTGTGTTGTGATTATCAGATTTTATGCTTGATTCGTTTGTCTTGTTCTTCATTGACAGAGCCAAAAGTATGCGTGACATTTTTATTCATTCATTCATTTATTTATTTTTACCACGCGTAACGCAGTTAGCAGATAGTACGCCAGCCTAATAAATTTTATCATATTTAAATAATCTAGATGAACATTTAATTTACTTATATAAGATAAAACAAGGAAAAAAGATAACCGTATTCATTAAATGTTTCAACTCTTGTTTTTATGTCATTCAACTTTTCATGTTTTGAAATACAAACATTAAGGTGAATATTTTATGACCACTCGCTTTTTCTTCGCAATTCTTTGAGTTGCGATTTCTTTAATTCAAACAATACTGTGTTTAAAAATCATATCATTGAATAAATAAACTGTTTGTCAGAAAATGTAACCTAAATATGTAATATTTCATAAACATATTTTTTTTTAAATCTAGTGCTTTTTTGAAAGTAAAGTTTTTTAAATCTAGTGCTTTTTTGAAAGTAAAGTATTCGAAATTAGAATTTTTTTTTTTTTTTTTTTTGCCAATTTATGAATTTGACATTTTGAAAATGATAATTTTTCCTCACGGTGTAATATTACGCGATTTGTATCAAGAAGTAGCATATATGATATTGGATAAGCATATTAATTGAACTAATTTTCAAAAATGTTTGATAAAACAGCACGTACGCGTAACTTTTGGCACTTTTGTAGAAAGTGTAACAAGCAGGAAGAAGATAACATCTTGGAGTTACGCTAAAATAAATGAGATGGAATATTAAGTATGCTAATTTAAATATTTATGCATTACTTCCGCTACAGTCTTTCATTATGAAATGAAATATTTAGCTATGCTCTTATAGAAGAAAAACTGAGAGTTAAGAATTGCAATTTCATTAAAAACTTTTATATGCCGAAATTTTTCCAAATTATGAACAATTTTCTTTGACACCTATCAATATATAAAATTACTTTTTTCGAAAGCAAAATATTCTTTTTATTCTGAATCATTTTCTTTTTCTTTCTTTTTTTTTTGGTAATTTGCTAGTTTAATATCATTAATTTGGACACATATGTTGCATTCCTTTTAATTATTGATTAACATTTTTTATTTTCACTTTTATTATTATTAAATAAAAATTATATTTATTATTAAATAATAAACACAATTAAATAATTTATAAATTAATTGATCTTCTTTATCTTATTTTATCTTTTTTTAATTTATCTTTTTATTAATTTATCTTTAATTATTATTTATAAATTTTTCTTAATATTGAATTCAGTTTAGATACCTTTCCACTAGGGATTGCAATACCGGATCAAAATTTCAATACCGGTATTCGGTATTTTTTAGATTTTAATACCGGGATACCGGTTTTAATACCGGTATTAGAAATTTTAGAAAAAGAAAGAAAACACAGGTGTTTCCATGTTTTATTTGTCAGTTTTATAAGAGAGTGTAAATATCACAAAAAATAATATGTAACTTATAAATTATGACAGTATATAAAGAATCACAAAAAAGTAAAGGAACAACTTATTTATTTAAATCACAAAAAAATTGTAAATATCACTATTCAGTCTGTGGTACTATTACAAATTTTTGAAATGTATCTTAAAAAACTTAATGCATCAATTGTACTGTCTTTAAGCCTGAAAAGTAATTTTTTGTGAAAATTACCAGCTGTCGAAAACGCTCTTTCGACATCTATGCTAGTTGGTGATACTGTTAGCAATGCGCGATATACTTTTTCCAAGTTTTTGCCTCTAAATCCCTCATCTGCAAATAAATCAATTTCTCGTCGGATGGTTTTGGATATAGCTGATTTCTGTATTGTATTTTGGTTCGTTGAATTTTTTTTATTTATCGCTAATTCTAATCTCTGCTCAAGAGACAATTCCTTTTCACTATCGATATTAGTGTCATCATGATCTTCGATAACCGAACCGAATTCTTATGAATGTGGATAGGTTTGTAGGTAAAATTTTTTTAGAAAATTTACTATAAACTTAATCAGATTTGAATTGATTATTTTCTTTTCTTCTTTTTCATTTTCATTTTTAAAATCATTATAATTATGTAAATACCATAAGACCTTTCCTATTTCGGTATGCTTTTCTTCTGTGCAATTTTTCAATGTAATAAGTAATTCTTCAGATAGTGATGCGTGCTGTTCTTACATGACTGCAACATGAAAATTATTGTTGCATTAGCTTTTAATAAATTAAAATCTCTCCGACATAATGCCTCTATAGTCAGTTTAATTGGAAGTAGATCTGATATAGTTCTGGATATTAAGTCGAATTCACTATCTGAAAAATTAATTTACAGGTTTAAGTCGATTATTGCTTTTTGGATTGGATTTCTAAATTTCAAAAATCGTTCCATCATTAGGAGTAAAGTGTTCCAACGTATCTTAGAATCTATTATTAACATATATTTTGTTTTATTTTCAGTTAGTATATATTTTTGTAATATGGCATTTTTTGTAGGGGAAAGTATAAATATCTTTAAAATTTTTCGAACTTTATAAATTATAGGAAGCAATGGGTTAATATTTCATCCTCATTAGCAATATCTTCTTCAACAATTACATTGTCATTATCTTCATTGTATTGCACCAATCAACTTTCCAACTTTTTTCATAACTGTTGCTCCATTAGTCGTTACGGTTAAAATATCTTCTTTCAGGGATAATCCATGTTTCTCTAATTTAGATTTAAGCAATTAATTAGTTAATTAATTTCTCCCGTTAGGGAGACATAAAAACAAAAACGTATACTATTTTGCTATGTTTGCGATCCCTGAACATATAGTGGAGACAATTTAAAAAATTTCTAGTAAATATCAGTATTACAAAATTGTAAAATGGCTCAAAATACCGGTATTCGGTATCCCGGTATTGCAATCCCTACTTTCCACCCACTAGATCAAATACTCTTTAAGTCCTTTTACAAACACTTTTTATTCAGTGCTAATATTCTACAAGTTTTATATTAACTTCGTTTGCAAACTTTAATATTTTAAGAATATTCAATTTTTCTCCTTAAATTCAAATAATTTTTCATCAATCAAGAAATTTTACGTTTTAAAGCTTTTGATGAATCCAAATGTGTTAGAATATCTTTCTTGTCAAGACGAGGTTTCATGATATTTTTGGTTAAAAAGAAGTTCCAAAGTTTAGCCTACAGTGGTTTTAATTTAAAACCTTAAAACTATGATTCGTATTTAAAAAATAATAATATGCAATGCTTTTAGATTGTTACTTATAATTTTGACCATTAATTAGTTAATATTTTTACGAACCTTCTTGAAATTCTTCACCAACTAATATATTTATGCTTTTATATGATTCCATAATTATTAACATGTATTGCAGACTAGTTTTTTAAATTATTTTTTTATAAAAAGGAACGTTCTATTGATTGCATAAAATAGCTTTCGTGCATTCAATGTTATTATTATTCATATATATTCCTAGCTTAGAATATTTTGTTTTTCCAAGTAAAATATTTCATAGATTTCAGAAAATAACTTTTATGCTTGTAATATTATTTTTATTCATATGCATTCAGGCTTAGAATATATTTTTTTCCAAGTAAAATATTTCATAGATTTCAAAAAAAAGCTTTCGTGCATGCAATGATATTGTAATTATTCACATGCATTCCGGTTTAGAAAATTTTGTTTTTTCAAGTGAATGTTTCATAGATTTCGTAAAATAACTTTCTTGCATGCAGTGTTAATTATTCATATTTGGTTTTTGCAGGCAAAATATTTCACAGATTTCAGAAAATAGCTTTTGTGCATATGTAATATTATTATTATTTATATGCATAGCATATTTCGTATTAGCAGGCAAATATTTCATAAAATAGTTTTCGTGAATGCATTATAATAATAATAATAATTATTATTATTATAATTATAATTATTCATATGCATTCTGGCTTAGGATATTTTGTTTTTCCAGGTAAAACAGTTCATGGATTTCCTACAATGAATTCTTTTTTTTTTATAGAATTACCTTCTATGTGCATGCAAATTATTATAAATATATCCTTCTATCTATAGAAAATGTGAACTTGATTTTATCTTAGACGATGAGTTACATTTGAAAGAATTACAAATTCATATTTGCAATAAATATCGGGAAAAGGAAACCTGTTATATATTAAGATCCTGTTATTTATTATATCAAAATTCTGACGATAACTACGCTATTTAAAAACTTCCTCAACGCAAATTGCTATTATAAAATAGCGCCAGCCATGAAAATAACATAATTAAGATAGACAGCTATCCTACTTCCATTGTTATAAATGCAAGGAAAATATACATCATGGAATTGTGACAAGATAGCTTTTTCTAGGAATTATGTCTCAATAGCATTTCGAATTAAGTCTACAAAAATGAACATCTTCAGTCGTTTATCTTTTTAATCAGTTATAGATATCTAAATACTTATTATTTTACATCCATGTAATACGAACTACTTAACATCCTTATTATTATGTTATTTTTACCTTTACTTTTTGTAAAATTCATATTCTGTTTTTTCAAAATCATTTTTTTCTTAATGTGGCAACGTTTTTCAATTGTTAAAAAAGTGGATCGAGCAGTTCAAAGAATGATCAATCATTCATTTTTAAATGGAGTAATTGTTTTGGAATTAATATGCAAAGCCACATGGAAGAAATGCGTCTTTGCGAGCATTCAAGTATATAAATAATTTGTAATCTCTGTGACAGTTCCCTTACTAATGCATCAAAGTAATTTTGTTGAAAAACCTCTTGGAATCTAGGAAAAAAAAAGAATCTTTAATTTAATCATTCTAATTTGCGAAAAAAAAACCGATTTGTGCGTTGATGCGGCTCAATTTTAAAATGAGTTATATTTAGATATAATTAAGGTATTCAACTATTTTGAAAATGTTGATTTCCGATCACTTAATTTTTTTTTGTTGATTACACTTTTTTACACAGTAGAAAAAAATTTAAAGTGATTATAATACGCTTTGCCTAAAGCAAAATCAAAGTAGTAATCTGAAAGAGAAATTGGCCTTAATATCGTAATATTTTATTTTTTGAGTTTTTAATTTTTAAAACTGCAAAGAACATTTGTGGTGCTATTTTTATGAAAAAAATTAAAACATATTGAGCATATTTAACAAAAAATTGGAACTCTCCTTCAAAAACTAAAATAAAAAAAATGAACAAGAGTGTTATATGTAAAACTAAAATTAACCTATTGCCATATATATATATTGCAAGACTACTACAGAATTTGTAATAACAAAGACATCTTACAAGCTATGTGAAAGTGCTATTATTGCAATGTTTTTCATTGTTACATTATCATTACACAAATGATGTTGATGATTGTATCAAAGTTTCAAAGAGCAAAGCTTTCGGCAGGTCGTTCAAGGATGAGATGGCGGAAACCTATAATATATAATATTCGATAAAGCCTGTTTTTGAAAAGTTATGCGACAAACAATTACTGTGTAAGTATCTGCATTCAAAAATCCAAATACAAATGAATATTTTAATAATATATTTGGGAATGCCCAAAGAGCATTTTATATAGATAATTAATTAACAGTTTTAAACAGTTTAAAACTCAGAATTAGAAAAAGTTACATTTTAAGTGGATTGCTATTAATTGAAAATGAGCTAATTAGTGATCCCAAAAGACATTCTCTTCCGAAAGGAAAAAAAATTCAACGAAAAAACTCCTTATCCAACCAAATAAGAAATACTTACAAAATAAGAAAAGGGAAAATCAGATAATTGTAAAAAATTTTAAATTCCTATAACAGTCGAGAACATGTTTTTCAATCAAAGAAAATCTTTAATATCTCAAAACTCTGTTTTTCATAAAAATCCACCAACCCTCTCCCTCATTAACTCGATAATTCAAATAGAAATAATAGAGATAAATGTCTGAAAGTTACAGTATAGTTTTCAAATCATGTAATCGATGAAATGAGGCAAACGTTTTGCAACTGGTAGGATGCTTTTTCATTTATAAACGTTTATATTAAAATTCATTCATAAATAAATAGAAAAATGCTTATTTACACACATTTATTCTCCTAATTTACAGCCATTTCAAATTTTTTCTTAGATTTTGTCTCGTTTCATAGATTATTATTGCCTATAATTTGTGTGCAAACAAAACTAGGATTGCGTCATAACAACTTGGCACTAAGTGTTTGCCGTTTTAGTCAATCTCATTAAACTTACTACAAATTCCACTGTTCTTCAAAAAAAAAAAGTATATTTATAAAAAACAAAATTCTTTTCCTCATTTTCTCGTTTATAACTTAGACAATGCATCTAAGTTATAAAAAAAAGCTATTTAAGAATCCAATTTTCCAAAAATTTTGTTCAGGACATTTCAGTTTACTTTATGTGAAATAAATAATGAAACTGTCTTAAATTCTTTTGGCGATTATTTAGTACAGATTAGTATAAATTTATAATACAGATTATATTACAATTTAAAAACCAATGGGTGAAGTTTAAAATGTCCAACTATGAACACAAAGAATAACATGGGTAGAAATGTCTCGAGATAATGGGAAACACACACACACACACATAAAATATCAAAAATACCGCAAGATAATACAGTAAATTTGGGTGTTTCAATTATATCATCTCAACACGAGATAGTCGAGTTTACTGTAGGAGAATGTTTGGAAGGAGTTTGCTGTAGAAGGATATCTAATGTAAAAGTAGAGAAATATAAATGGCTGTAGTAAAATGAGAACTTTTTTACTTATCCAAGGCGCTGCTTGGGAACATCTGCTGCAATATATTCAGATGATGTGCTTAACTCCAAATGACTTCTCGTTCTTCTATCATAAACTTTTTCAAAAACTAAAAAATGTCAGTTCTGATTCTTTCATTTAAAATTTACCTATTTTGCATTAGTGGAATGGGCAGTAAAATAAGTATGAATAATTTTTTACATGAACATAACCTATGTTCTACGTTAATAATTTGTTCACTTTAAAAGTGAAAAAAATTATTATAACGTGTATCTTAACATATACACAATATTTTTTGGATTCTCATGTTCTGAAATAAATTGATGTTCTCATGTTCTGAAATAAACTGCTCTATATTAAGAACATTTATAACTATTGATGTGTTTTAAGATGGTAAAAATATGACTCATAGAAGGTTTTGGTATCACGTGTTTTACAAGACATGGGAGTAGAATATTTGTAGTAATCCCTTAATTTCATCTGGTTTTCTGCTATCAAGACTGATTATTATATTGAATTCTCCCATTATATTGAATAGCTGAAAGTCAACTTGATTGGTTAAAAGAATTTATTATACAAAATTTAAGAGATGAACTATGCATGTTATAATTTCATTTTTAAAAAAATAATTTCGTAATCATTCGAATTTTGACTTCACTGTAATTTCAACTTTTGAGATGCGTGGATTATTCTGTTTCCCACAATATCAAAATGCTGCGATGACAAATTCCCTTCTAAAGCTATATTAGCGTATGACCACTCTTTTTCCCGCTTTCTCCCTTCTTCTTCGGTTCATTGCGCTGATCTCACCATGACTCGGCAAAAGAAATCATGACAAAAACTAAAAATTGGATTATTTCTTTGAAGTAATCTTTATATTTTCATAAAAAAATATGAATGTGTGTGTGTGTGTATTAATGCACTACGGGTGACCCGCAGCTTCCAAATTTGGTACATATATACTTTAGAGGATGGGAATGTGGACATTTTTAAAATTTTTTTATTAGAATTTTAATTAATTAAAAACGTAAGCGAAATTTTGGCCTTTTTTCGCAATAACGTTCAAAAATATTAGAGCAAAAATTATTTTTACATCGTCTTAAAGTTCTTAACGTAAAAATTATCATTTCAATGATACCAATGTCTTAACCAATAAATTAAGTTTAAAATTTGATGAATGTAATAAAATATTTTTGCCTTATTTTCCAACAATTAATTTCGCATAAAATAAAAATAATATTTAATGTGCGCAAGCACGTTACGCGTGCATGGGAAAAATGAGCTTTTATCGACGTGTTGCCAATACATTGACAAAAATTTAAATTGGGAAAAAAATAAGTTAACTCTTACTGCAAACTAAACCTAGGAAAGTGTAATATTCAACACGTATCTGTATGAAATGAAATAGATATGAAATGTGATATTTTCTAAAAAAAAGGGGGGGGGGATTGTGAAAAAACTTTTTTTTTGTTTCGATTTAAAATAGCTGTATTATCAATTCAATTTCATTTTAAGTATACATAGTTTAATATATTCTGGATATCCACTCTTTTCAGGGCCCAATAGCTAATTTCAAGAACTTTATTAACTGGCGTATATATTTAACAAAAAATGGTCGAAATGAAATAAATATTTATAATTTTTGTAGTTTGAATCAGTAAATGTTCTGATGAATTACGATTTTTAAATTTTTATACAGATCCTCTCTTTTGTGAGCCATATTAAATAAAATATTCTTGAAGACACTAACATTTTATATAAAAAAAGTACCACTCTTTTGCAATTAAAGCTGTTTGAAATAAAATTTAAATGTTTCTATTCTATAAAAACGATCAATTTTACGGCTTTCCATCGATTGTTTCGAAGAAATTACGTCGTTCAGCGCCTGGACTTTCTCCAAGACTGATTGTCTAAAATAATGAAATTATTGATTGTCCTAAAATAATGATATTCGAAGTTTTATAACTTGGTTATGCTTGATTTTCAGAAAATTGAAATATTATATTGTCAATATAATTTTACAGAATACGATCAAAGGACTACACAAAATTTGGATTTCAGAATTGTTATCAAAAGTACATTTATTGATTTAAGTAAAATAAAATATTACTTAACGAGCTTAAATTTTTTCAAGATAAAACTGCATTTTATGATGAGACAGAGAAACTTTTATTAAATAATTCTTTGAAATATTGCATAATTTATAAAAATTTATTCTGTGGTAGACGATATTGAAAGATCCATGCTGAAGGTACAATGTTGAAGGATTCGATTTCCTGTAGTCATATTTTAAAAAAATTATTTGGTTTCAGCAAAATGTTTTCGTATTTATTCTATCATTCTCTTCCATTTCAAATTTAAACTTAATATCTCGGCAACTGACTGCAATTTAGAGAGCTATATAATACAATGAGCAAAATATCGTAGGGCTTCTGTAATAATATGTTATGTGGCTGTCGATATTTGAAGCTCAAAAATATTTTACTGAAGTAGTTATTAAGAGAACAAGGTACATAAATATTCAAATGAAAGTTTTAGAAAGCATTACTCCTAGCGAACCAGTTGGTCGCCAAAAGCAGATGTTGAAGAATAAAAGTCATTAAAGCTCCACGTCTGCTTTTTCACATTATGTTTTCACACACACACACACACACACACACACACACACACACACACACACACACACACACACACACACACACACACACACACACACACACACACACACACACACACACACACACACACACACACACACACACACGTAGTTAATGATGTCATAGAAAGTCCTGAAGGATTACTTTCAAGGAATTGACGCATTGATTGCCAATAGAGAAAACTAAGGGATTTTTTTCTAACGTAGGCGCTTGAGGGACATCCATTTACAGGCAGCAGTCAATTTATGCAGCAATCAAGACTACTAAAAAATAAAAACAACCTAAAAAAGGCGGGGGGGGGGAGTGGTCTCCTTCAAATTTTCTTTCATACTCTCCAATATAGGCGCCTTATATCCCCTTTCCTCCGTATAAAATTTTTGACCTTAGATAACGCCGTGAATAGTTTGCATGCCATTGGAGAACTGTGATTACAAAATATAAAAATCTTTGGCGTAACTGCAGCATTTTTATTGAATCTGTCGCCAGAACGTATATTTTGAATGCCTGTTTTGCTTGCCGATTGGCGCCAAAATTCGATACGGGCCTATAGATATAGTTACAAATTAATATACTGAATTTCATTGATTTAACTCATTGGGTTTACATGCAGGCGATAGTACAGACTAAATTTGATAAGTAACTATATTTTAGATGCTAAAGCTGTGTACCAAAATTTATCTACTTTGTTCTTCGTTTTTTATAGTTATAGAACTCGTATAAATAATAGACAAGTAGGCAGACAGACTTCCACTAAATATATTTAATCCACAATTTGATAAAATACTTCAAATTTAGTCGTAATTAAATATACCAAGTTTCAGCTGTCTAGCGCAAATTGTTTTTCAGTTATCATTTTCACGGATAGAGAGTCTGTGAGACATAATGCCAAAAATCGTTTTTTCTTTTTACTCAGGAAGGTTTGAAACGCGAATATTGGTCAAAATCTGGAGTTCGAAATATTTGAAGATAAAAATATTTTCTCTATACTTCCTATAGAAGGAAAAGAAGATTCAATTTAGGGGGTCATGCACCGGTTCTATCACATTAAATCCATCGACGACCAAAAGCAAGTGCTTGCTCAGATACTTACGAATAGGCATAAATAATACAAAAATGAAGTGAATTAAACCGGCGGTTTTATTTTTAAATATATAAAGTGAAAATTCGAAACGGACACGTATAAAATATGTAGAAGATTCCACTGTAAGATTCCATTCTCGCTAAAAGCAATAGATTGTATCTAAATAAGAATACATAAGTAAATCGTAGAAAGCGGACAGTAAGATAAATGCAAAATTACATTGCACTTCGTATGAGGTCAGAAGTATGAGGAAGAAACGCTTGGCATTATGACTGAAATTCACTTATATGAATATATCAGTGGAGCACTTTAAATGGGACACTAAAGAAATGAAACACCTCGTATCAATTATGAAATACCAGATAAATCTTGATTTAAATGTTTCAATTTAAGCTTGTCGTGAATGTTTTAGAAATAAATCCAATTTTATGTTGTATCTTGATCTTATATGACACACCATTTATAAGAAAAAGTTAATCTAAATTGCCAAAGATTAATGTTATTGCGGCAACAGATTTTTTTTACTGATTTATTTCATTCTGGAAGGAAGAAGGTATGTGTCTTTTAAAAGGCCTCTTAATGCCCCACCATATTTTAACATTCTTTCACATTTTATAAAGAGGCCCTTAGTGTTCCTGTTATTCGCTATAGGAATAAAGTGGCTCGAATCCTTCTCAGGGCCTCATCCACGCAAGGAAACTTCGCCCGAACTAAATTATCTAATGCCATTTAATGCCCCGCTTGAACAGATGTCTTCTCACTGAAATGTGTTACTCTGCCAATTTAAGAAAAATTGTGGCTCCTAAAAGTTCAAAGTAAAAACAGTTCTAATAATAATGCAAAAAAAAAAAGAAAGAAAGAAAAAAAAAAAAATCCCATAGGAGTGCATTTTTTTTTTTACTTTTCATATACTTACACAATTTAGTAAAGTTTGAATTTAATAGAAACGTTTCACTCATAAATATCTTTTGTTTAGTGAACGGTGTCCGACTTGTTCAGTTAGTGAGGTCAATTTTGCCGTCATTCATATTTTAACAGAATGTCCTGTTTTTAATCACCTTAGGTTACGTTATTTCGGAGCGTCAACTTTAAACATGGTAGGAGCATCCTCAGTTGAGTCTTTTTAAATTTTAAAAAGAAATTGCATTTTTGGATCTTATCTAGTTTTATCTTTATTTAAATTAACTAATTATAATTTTTTACTACTTTGTTACTTGATATTTATAGTATAGCAACTTCTCTATATAAAATATTCAATTTTTAACATTTGCAATACAATTTTAATTCTATGTTTGACGCAATATGGCTAAACCTGGTTATTGTGCCATAAACTTAAAACTCAAACTCAAACTTGAACTTAATAGAATCATAAACTGAAAATATTCGTGCGTGCATTTTCGATCAATAATTCTTTCCTTTAATCATTTCGGAAGAAAGCAACATTGGAAATGGATATATTACCTCAGTAGTAAGATCGCATACTAAAATTTATTCAACCAATATAAATAATAAATAATTGAACCGATGACGATTTGATCCAAAAGGGTTTTCAGATTTATGAGTCTGTTGCAAAGATCAAATACCTAAATTCATCCTTTCGGTTGTTTTAGTCTTTCACGTAATAATATTCACTTGCATACAAATGAATACACAGTTTTATATATAGATGATCAAAAATGAGTTTTTCAAACTCATGAAAGTCGAAAACAGGAAAGCTCATGAAAATCTCGAAGGCGAATGTTTGGAAGATTACAATATCTTTTTATATCTCGTATACAAATAAGTAATAAATATGAAAGCCATTGAAATATCTTAGAAACAATTAATATAGCTAAAGCGTTTAATATCCCAATAATTTAACATTTGTGCCATTTCAATATTTTTTAATTAATTCTTGTGTCTATGTAAAGCATTGCTGTCCGTCTAGCATCCTAGGTAGCTACCTAGTCTACCTATTCGGATATCCCTGTGAAAATACCCCTTTGCATGTCAAACGTCTGTTTTGTTAATCAAACGTCTGTATGTATTTTAAATCAATAATAAAGGCATTTGAAGCAACCTCATACGTAATTTGAAATTAGTAGTAGTATTAGATTTACTGAATATTCATTTATTTTCTTTTGCTGGAGGTCACTAAAACAGAAAGTGAATAACAAGAGAGAGAGAGAAAGAGAGAGAGAGAGAGAGAAATGCAATTTGAGATTGATCTGCAAGCAGCTCTTGAAAATGTTCAAATAGCTCACAACCTGGTAATTTATTTGTGGTTTAAAAGCAACCCTTTCCTTGCATTTTGAGATACTGGAGCTGAAGAAAGGTCAAAACAGACTGACCCAAATTATACCTTTCTTTTCTATGTTTAGGGGTTTATTTTTTGCTTTTTTTAATTAACTGTTTATGAGTTTTTTGATTTGGTATCGAAAGAACAGAAAATACTGGAGTTTATTTTTTTTAAAGGTCACTCTTCGGAAAAAAAGTAGGTAATTTTCTAAAATGTTATTCAACTGTAAATTTTTATGAGGCATCAATTATTATTAATTGGTGACTCATAAAAATAAGACACCAATAATAATAAAATTGATAATAATTGCATGTAAAAAACAATGAACGCTGCAGATCATTGACATGGCAGTTTATTTAATTTTCATTTTTGGACACCAGCATTATCGAAACGACTGGCCGAAGCTGGAAGTTTCTCTGTGGTCTCCTGATTGTTTTATCAGTTGAAGCTCTTCAAAATATCTATAAAATTGAAAATCCGTTTGTTTGTATGTTTGAATCTTTAGAATCCACATATATTGATGGATTCGGACAAAAGTCAGTGCACGTGTTCTTTAGCACCTAGAAAGAGTTTCTGTACTATTAAAAAGCTCTACCGCCTTCTAAAGGGTATGAAATGGAGGTTAAAAGATTTTATGTTTTTATGCCATCACTTCTGGACAAATTATTATAGAAAAATTACTTTTGCATCATCGTAAAATTTAATCATTGTTAGCTTTTAATGATTTAAATTTCATCATTGCATCGTCGTTAGTTTTTTATGACTTAAATTTCATTTCTAAATGGTTATTTCTTTAATTTTAACCAATTTTGAAGATTAATTTTAATATATTTTACAACAATGTCTTTTTCCCAGATAAAATGTTGAGTTTATTTTCTGATATATTACATTTATCGTTCTCGCGCTTTTGTCAATGTCGGAATTAAGTTTTTTTTTTCTTTCTTTTTTTTGGGGCATCTGTTTTTGTCAAGCAGATTTTTAGTTGCATTTAAGTTGAATTTTTACACGGTAATTTTTGATGCGGGTTTTAAAAGGCTGTCTTTTAAAGTTGTTACTATTTTTTTAATAGTGTAGTCTAATTTTATTTCATATTTTACAAATTTTAAAATTCGAAAGTGCTTAATTACGCATATCATAAATCTTTTTTAGTAGTTTTTAGCTTAAGTTTATTGAACAGAATTTTATTTAAAAATAAACAAATTAAAAATATTTTTGAAATACAGGTGAGTCTAAAATCATGGGACAAACTTTGAGGGGTGGTAGAACTCACTATAACAAACAATTATTGTATAGGAATATATGATCGGAAGTGACGCGTTGAGGCACAAACACAAAAAATAACACATGAAATGAAAAAATTTTAATTTCGGATTGTCTAAATTTTGCAATTGCTGAAAGTCTGCATTTGTTGCAATTGATATTAAAATGCCTAATTAGGGCATTAAACATTTTATTGTGACAATACTTCTGGTATCGAATTAATTCCATCACTAATTATCTATCAAGGCTTTGATAAGTTTTCAGTTCCAGAAAAAATTACTGATGGTGATATAAAAACCTTGAAAAGTCAAATCACCGAGAATAATTAAGATACAACCGTTTTAAAAAAATCAATTCTAGCAAACCTAAATCAAAAGAATCGCATTGGTTTGAAATCTAGAACATGCAAAATTTCTCGGAATGAAAATTGAATTTTTCTCAAAGGGTCACTTTGTAAGGATTGTAGGTGAAGATATTACCACAAATTGCCGGAAAATCTCCTTTCAAAATATGTACCAAATATCAAAATATCATAAGGGATATTCTTTTTATTTTATTCCTTATTCTGTAGCATAAAAATGAAAAGGAGGATGTAATAATAAAAGGTACTATTACCCAGATGGTTATTGCTTGAATGGAATGGATGGAACGAATTTAATAATTTTTAATAAAAATAAATTTTAAATTAGATGATAAGCCTTACTGTTTCTCCTGCAACCAAGAAAGAAATATTGACCTGTTCTCTTGGAACTGTTTGAAATATTCAAATTCTGGAACAAACCTATGATACAAGAATAATTTGAATAACAGATTAATTTGGTCTGTCAAAATTTTTCTCCGAAAAACAATTTTAATAAGCGCCATCAGCAAATTCCTTTTCGATCATTGAAGATTTTTGACGTATTATATTAATTTTTTTGAATATTAGAGGATAACCGTTTTTGTTAAAGACTCAATCATTATATTAATTTAAAATAAAAAGAAACATTAAATATCTGAACCAAAAGTTTCTTTGTCTTCTCTTGATACTGCTAATCATTTAAATTAAAATTTCATCTCTTAAAAAGGCTACAATAACTCTAGGAATTCCATGTTTCTTTTATGGTCAGTTATATACAGCCGTATTCTAAAGGTGGAACTCAAAAAAAATCTTACAAATACATACCAAACGCTGATACTAAAATTGGTTTTTATCCTGATTCTTTAGAATATTAATTAATTAGATTAAAACCTCTTAGGGGTTGAATATAAAAAAATTACAATTTAAAAACATATACGTTTCGCGTTTTCTTACATACATACAATAAAAAAATTTAGAAAATTAGGGTACTGCGGCTAGTAGTTTATCTATATCTATATCTACCTATTCTATACACTTATAATAAAAATGAATGTGTGGGCGCTCTAGAGGTCACACCGTTTGACCGACAGCTACCAAGTTTGGCACGTGTATAGCTTGGAGGTCGGGAAGTGCACATCAACGGGCGTTTTTTCATTTTTAATTAGAATTTTAATTAATTAAATATTAAGCGAAATTAATTTCGATGGAACTAATAATTACAATAACTCCCAAAAGTATTATCGCACAAAAATAACTTTTACAGATTTTAAATTCAAAAAATTATCTTCTTATTGATACTAATATTATAACTTATAAATTAATTTTATACTATTAATGAATTTTTTAAAAATTGTTTAACCATATTTTTAAACAATTTAATTCGCACAAAATAAAAATAAAATTTCACCTGCACGAGAATGTTAAGCGTGCATGGAAAACAAATTAGCTCTTATCAATGTATTGCCATCAAATTGACAAAAGCTAAAATTAAAAAAAAAATGAATTAATTATTACTGCAAACTATACCTAGAAAAATGTAATTTTCAAACGTGTCTGTATGAAATGGAATAAATATGAAATATGATATTTTCTTTAAAACAATGAATGAGAGAAAATGTTTTCTGTGAAGTTTCAAATAGCTATATTATTGATTCAATAATTCAGTTTTATTTAAGGCATATATTAAGGTTTAATATATACCTTAAACCTTACAGGATATCCGTGCTAATCAGGGTTAAGTTAATTTCTAAAATTTTATTAATTAGTATATATATATCTAATAAAAATTGTCTATATGAAACAAATAATCATTTTTTATGCAGTTTGAATTAATAAATGCTCTGATGAATTACGATTTTTAAATTTTTATACATATCCTCTGCTCTGTGAGTCATGTTTAATAAAATATTCTTGAGACACTAATATATAAAAAAAATAATCCATTCTTTTGCAATTAAAGTTGATTGAGTTATGAAAATTTGAATGCCTTTATTCCATTTTTGTAAAAACAAGCGATTTTAGACCTCTGCATTTACTATCTTGAAGAAAATAGACAATCAGCGCTTGGACTTTCCCCGCAACCGATTGTCTAAAATGATTAAATTGTCCATTGTTCTAAACTAATGATATTCAAAGCTTTATAATTAGGTTAGGCTTGATAGCAGAAGATTAAAACATTAGATTGTCAAGATAATTTTACTGAATATGATTTACAAGATCGAAGGACTGCATAAAATTTATATTTTATTATTATGAAGTGCATTTATTGAATGAAATAAAATAAAATATTGTGAAGATAATTTTACTGAATATGATTTACAAGATCGAAGGACTGCATAAAATTTATATTTTATTATTATGAAGTGCATTTATTGAATGAAATAAAATAAAATATTGTCAAGATAATTTTACTGAATATGATTTACAAGATCGAAGGACTGCATAAAATTTATATTTTATTATTATGAAGTGCATTTATTGAATGAAATAAAATAAAACATTGTCAAGATAATTTTACTGAATATGATTTACAAGATCGAAGGACTGCATAAAATTTATATTTTATTATTATGAAGTGCATTTATTGAATGAAATAAAATAAAATATTGTCAAGATAATTTTACTGAATATGATTTACAAGATCGAAGGACTGCATAAAATTTATATTTTATTATTATGAAGCGTATTTATTGAATGAAATAAAATAAAATATTATTAACTGCATTTTAATCTTTTTTGAAGGTAAAACTGAATTTTATGACGAATCAGAAAAATTTTTATTGAATATTTTTTGGAAATATTGCATGAATTATTTAAAAAAAATAGGGGTTGTATCTAAGATTACAAATTTTCTTTTCTGAAGTCATTTTTTGAAAAAATATGCTTGGTTTCAGCAAAAAAAGTTTTTATATTTATTGAAGTTTTATCTTTTCCATTTCAAATTCCAGCGTCAGTTGACAGCAAATTATAGAGATATATAATACAATGGACAAAATATAACAAAGCTTTATTAATAATATGAGCCATGTAACTATCAAATAAGGAAGCCTAAAGGTATTTTGCTGAATAAGCTATGAAAAGACCAAGCTACATAAATATTTAATTGAAAATTTTACAGAGCATTACTCCTGGTGAACAACTGGTCGCCAGAGACAACTAGTAAGATATAAATTTATATATATATTTTAGGGGTTTATCTCATATATGCCTCTAACTTATCACTGTAATTAAAACTGAAATTGTTAATTTCCTCTAAGGATTTACCAAAAAAAAAAAACTTATCAAAATATTAAAGAAACCTTTTTAAAAATTCTGTCTTAAATTGTGACCAATGAAACAATTTTTTTTTTTTTACCAAACCTTTTTTAAAATCAAAAAATAAAAATACCTACGTCTTCTAATCTGCCCGAGTTCCCATTCTGGAAATTTTAACAGTTCTTTTCCATTTCTAATACTTTAAAATTTATTAATAATGTCTGACACTATAAGATTATATAATTTTAATGCAAAGTAAACATGTACCATTATGTTGCTCGATTAAAGTACGTAGTTTATCGCATTTTTAATAAAATTTTTATATATAACTTTAGAATGGTATTTTGGAGATCGCTTTGGATTATGAGTAAAAGAGATTTTAAAATATATTCAATGTTAATTAATATGTCCTATTCTTATTAGTACACAGCTTTCATATGTGCTTTAATTCTAAATACATATATACAAAAGTTATGGCGACAACATATACGAAATAAATTTACCAGCGATTTTTAAAACACACTTTTATTAAAGTACAAAAAAGTGAAAAAAGAAAAAAAAAATCATATATTTTCTGCTTTTTAATCTTTAATATAATAGAATATTGTAATAAATTTAATCTCAGATTCCTCACCAGGTGAAACCATTTGTTTGAAATCACAATTCAATTAAATTGATAGATTAATTGATAAATGAAAATATCGATATACAATATTGTTAGAACACACAAACGCGCAAAACTTCAAAACCCTATCACAACAGGAAATGAATGAAAAGTCGATTACAAAATTCTATTCATACAAATATGAAAAAAAAGCAAGTTAAACAAAACTGAGTAAATTTAACACTATCTTTTAAAAACTGCAGCTAATCCTCATCAAGGAACCTCAATTCCATCCGAAAACCCTTCAAAAATCGAAGCGTGAGATGTCTACGCCTTCTAGACTGATTGCGTCCCATCTTCTAGGAAATTTAATTTTCCTCCTCGGCCCGCGAGATTACAATCGACGTCGTGATCACCTGTTGCAGGAAAAGGTCACCCGAAAAATAAAAGTTCTGCTGAAAATTATGCCACAAAAGTTCTTCCTTCCAAAAAGAAAAAAGGAGCGCCAATTGGGTGGGGATGATCTACGAGTTTGGGGGTAGGAGCGGGTTTTTCGCGCGGGAGGCCTTATTTTAGTTCAACAGGAAAAGGAAAGCTTTCCCCTGTTTGTTAAAATCGTCGAGGAAAATAGGGCATTAAAAAAACTGTCGTGAACTTCCTCTGGCCATAGTAGAAAACGAAATTCACCAGACTGTCCGATTTGGTTTCTGTTATGTTTAATGATCTCAGGATGTTTGTGTTTATTGTGGTAGAATTTTCTATTAGTAATTAATCGCTACCCAAAATGTATTTAATTGGTTCTAGAAGATTAAGATAGATTAATAAGTTATTTATTTAGATTGTAATTATATGTGTGGTGGGTAATAAAGTTTCACGACTTTTTGGATGACAAAAGAGCAATGAGCGGGAAATGAATAATCTGTTGATCTGCAGGCTGTGTTTGGAATTCGTAATCAGTTTTATTCTTTAACTCGTGGGGCGTTAAATTGTGATAAAGGAAAGATACGGATTGTGTTAGAGATTAGGAATATTAATAATTGAAATAGAATTATTAATGATATTGGCATTTCCTTGTCAATCATTGGATCAAAATATGCAAAAATTTCTACCCCCCCCCCGAAAAAAAGATAATATTTGTACGGATCAATAGCATTTTCCATGAGTTAAGTTTGTATATACGATATTAAAAAAGGGTTCATTCATTAAAAAGAAGAATTTATTCCTAACTTTCTTCCTTTTTATTTATTAATAAGTGTTAGTAAGGAGATATGTAAATATTTGATTTCTAGAATGGCATGGAAGCTTGCTGGAGGAGAGAAGATGACGGCCTAAGTATCTATCAGTCTCGTTATTTCACGATGGTTCAAAACCGAAAGGTTTGTCCCAAAATAGCTCTCGTGTTGCTTCAAAATGGAAAGTAAATATCATTAAACTACTAAAAAAAGAATATTCGATTGATGTGCGATCCACTTTAATATATTATGCTGAAATTCAAATTTCAAAACGTGTGAATAAGTAAGAAGTGCAATTAAAGAACTAATTCCTAAATAGATAATTTAGAAATTAAACAAGGATTAAAATATTACATGCCATTCAACCCCCGGAATGCTTTAAATATATCAATAAGTTAAAATGAAATTTATGTCCTATGAAACAAGACAGATTAATAAAATGAAGTTAAAATATTTATGGTTGCCATTTCGAATTGTCAATGGATGCAACATCTGTTTAATAAACTATATTATTGCCAAGATTGCTGAAAAAGAACCTGAAACCGAATTAAATGGAATACATTTTTTATATGTATAATAAATAAATATATATCTATTTTTGGCATTATTTTAAGACGCTTTGAAAGAAAAAGAAAATTTGAAAGAAAGGAAAAGATCAGTAAACTTTTGCTGAAGAAGCATTTAAAAGTTAAGGAAGGGAAAAAATATTTTAGCAAGCAAAGTGAAGAAAGTAGTACAATAAAGATGCTAATTTAAGAAAACTGAATTTTTTTTTAAATCTCTGCCTTCAAAATGAGATTGAAATACTCAACTCAACAACAACAAAAAACAAGGATTAAAATTCAAACGAAGTTATACAAAAATTTGGCCTCTCAAGCAGAGGATGAGAAATAAGAAATCGAGTGATGACAATTGATGTTTTTATCTTTCAAAGAATCACCCTTTTATCTTTAACATTTATAACCAGCGAGAGGACAGTGCATTCAAAACTAAAAATAGTAACTTTGACCTAGAAATCTGTGGAAGTATGTCTAGTAAAAGCTGGTATTACAGAAATTCTCTAAATTAGATACAAAATCGAAGGTCAAATTTTTAACAAAACTGACTGTGATTTAATCCTTACGTGATGTTGCATACGTAACCGAAATCTCGTTTTATACTTATTGTAAACTTGATATCATAGATGAATTTATTTCCTTGAAGAATTTTTTTCTTTTCTTTCGTTTTCTGATTGCATCATTTGAATACTATTTTTTATTTGGCACGAACTAAAATCCTCAAATAAAGAAGCATGCTCTGTTTATTTTTGCAGATTTGTATACGGGTCTGTCCTATATGGCTTTTCTATTATTGTACAGAGTGAAAGTCTATATAGAACTTGTAAATAACATAATTCTCAATTCTTCTGGTGTAGCTCTTCAATTGGATTTATGCAGTTATCGCCAAGCATATATGCTGACCCGAAGTGTCATTTTCCCCGTCTTATAGGCAAAAAAAGTGTAAAAGTATGCAATGTTTAGTAATTTTTGCCCAGTTAATCATTGAGAATCAGCAAGTTTGATGCACTCGTCACCTTTTATTTTTGTCGACATACCGATTAAATTTCCCTTTTTAAGAACTAATTTATTTTTCTTACCTTTATATTTATTATATTATTAGTTTGACCATAGTTAATGTAAAATTGCCTTGAGATCCGAGATATTTTTTCAGTGTAAATCGATTCTATATATAATATGGGTTCCATTAAATATAGTGGAAGCCAGAAACCCTCCAGTTGTTGTAATATGATGAAAAATTTGGAAACTGAAATGTAAGTTTTGGTGCCATCCAGATCATATGACCGCCGTTCGAAATTTCATAGTTTATTCGCATAAGCTCTTCACTTGCATCAAAATGATACTTCAATCTGATAAATCAAATCCCCTTAATAAATATTCATAATAATCTATTTATTATAAAACGAAAATACGCATCAATTTAATGTCTTTGCTATTTCTTATTCAAAATACGCATAAATGCACTCTTCGGCATAAACAATGCAATCGATTCGTGCTAACATAAAGTGAACTGTGCTAGTTTTATTTTTTGGAATTCATTACTTTTCTGACTCGTGCAAAAGTTAGTGACGTTATACCATGGTGAAAAGCCTTGTGCAATTTGATCTAAGTCAATATGCTCTACTACATTTTTCATATTAGATGTCACTCTAACTTACTGCTATCATCATGATTAACTATATTTTGAATACCGAGGTGGTAAATTTTGAAGCCTAGTTACTTTTTTAAAACTTTTTTCTATATTTTTCTAACATTGGATGTTATGAATCATTTCGAAATAATCTGTTTCCATGCTTTTGATAAAACTCCTATTTCTTGTTCGTTTTTCTGAAAGTTATTATACATGCAATGATCACTCCAATCATGCGCATTGTATCTATATGACTAGCCGCCGCGAATTTTTAAAAGATATTCAGGTAAATTACAAAATAGCCAATGCCGGCACATATATCAACTTATTCAGTGTGTGGGGAGGAGGGCATGACCTGTTATTGGGATATAGTAACATATCTATGCTACCATTGCTGTGCTCATCAAAGGAGACAGAGTGGGATTACATATCCGATGACACTTCATTTCATTATTATTTTCCTTTCCGCTCTGTGGAAAAAAGGCACTAGACATAATTTAAAAAGGATATATTATGAGATGTCTGTTCATTTTGTTATGATCATCTGCCAAGATTTCGAAGTCTGTCTGCATTACTTCTCTCTTTCGCTCAAAACTGGGGAAATATAATAATTACATCATTCAGCTGACAGAACTTTACGCCACGCATGAATAAATTCATTAAGAAAAGTTTCTGTCGGAGCTTATTACTTGTCAGAGTAAGATAACGGTAAAATTAGACATCTCATTTACTTAATAGGTGTAAAATTAACTTTCACTTGATGGCGCATGAAATGGAATAAAAAGCGTCTTTAAAAATGTTCTTTATAATTAAAATGTCTTCAATTGTAAACGTTAATTATTTTCTGGAATCGACAGATATCTATTTAAGAAGCGCATACCGCTTGTTTAAATCTATTTAAGTATTTTGTTGTTGCTTAAAATAATACTGATTCAGGCAACTGATGCAGTTTTATAAACTTGTAGCGGATTGTGATGAGCGGGGATAGAACCTGGGACCTTGTGGTTCGCAGCCTAGTAACATGACCACAATACAAAAGCAATTGCTCGTGCAGCGTCGCTGTTAACTGGCTTATAAGCTTTCACAACAAACTAAAGATTCTCTAGAATAATATAATCTAACCTTTAATTTATTGTAAACGATCCTATAAATTCTAGAAATGGTGGTTCCGTTGCCATTGCTTGATATTATGAACTAAAAATACATATCGGGTTTAAATGTTTATTGTTTTTGTTGATAGAGAGCAAATCGTTATTAAAATCCAAATTGATCCCCCCCCCACTGACTTATAATATAATAGGAATGGAACATAAATTCAGAGGATGAAAGTTACTGGTTCAGTCTTCTAACTAAGATAGATATCAGCATTATTCAATAGATGGTAAGCCCTTGGGTACTTTAACAATGAATTATTTGCTTTCCCTGAATTTTCTTTGTGCGAAATACAAATGTGAACCAGTTTACCCTGACAGTTCTGTTACTTTCATATATCTGAGCTCACAGAATTCTATGGTATTACAAGATGTTTGGACCAATATAAGGTGTTATACTTCCATTTTATCATGAGTTCTTCAGTCATAGAGTTGACAAGATATGTCAGCTCAATATTCAGGTTAGAATCACCATAAACAAAAGCAGTGAAAACAGATTTCTCAAGTAAACTATATTATCTGAGTAATAATAAAAATATCTAATTTAATTGTCTCAAAAAACATTTTCTATGATTTTGTAACTGTTTTCCCATTTGAAATGTAAAGCTATGAATAGTATTTAATGCATTACCAATTACTGATTTAGCAACAAAAAAATTCTTTTTCAATTTTCACTGCGAATTTTTCAAAAAGAGAAATTCTTTTAAGAATCTGATTTTATAAAAATGCTAACAAAATTAAGTTTGTCATGTAATTTTCTTGCAAGTACTATCCGTTTACAATGCTTGTTAAATAGAATGTATACCAATCCCACTTTTAAGGAATACTATACAAAAAAAGGAAGGGAAAAAGATTATCCACACCCATACGCACACACACATTTAATTAAAAACGAAAAATCTTTCAAATCTGATGTCTATCCAAAGTTTATTTATCTTACACTATTTAATGACATTTAAAAAAGGAAAAATTCTGATACAGGACTTAATTTGACGGTTCACGCTTAAGAAAATATTCAACCTTCAGATAAAATCCTAAATAAAAACCATAAAAAAATGTTACGTGATTAGTAGATTACAAACGCTACATTTTTTTTTACGTGCGATTACGATAAGTTTAATAAAAATAAGAAAATAAAACAATTCATAGAGAAACTAATAGTAGTCATTATTTTTGATTACATTCCATAGCTTTTGTTACTTATTTTAAACATTCAATGCATCTGAAATTTCGTCAGTTTCTATTACAGCTATAAAAACGTTGACTAATTTCACTGCTCTTGCAAATCCATTGACTTAACAACATCAAATTGTAAAAATTAAAAAATGAATGACGGAAAAAATTTATTTACTTTTAACATAAATAATGAATATAGAATTAGAATAACTTTTTAAAAAATATTTTTACTCATTTACTTATCTGTATAAACAAAACTTGTAGCTTTTTTTAAAATACGTTCGGATGCACAAAATATTTATCTACTTTGGAATGTCATTAAAATTATGAAACTATTTGAAACACTAAACTTACTTTTCAAAATTTGTTTAATTATTTTTCAACAGGGCTGTTAAAACTTTTCACGCATGTACATATTTCAAGGTGAAACAGGATGAAATTTTTATGAAGATTTTTTTCGTCATTTCAAAGATTTAAAATTTTTGAAAATTCATTAGTTAAATGTAAAAGTATGGCTTTTGATTCAGGAGCCAGTGCATTGTATGAAAATTACGCTATTGTAAATTCCTATGTAATTCTTCATATTTCTACTAGATGTGAAAAAAGGAGAGACATTCGTTATTTGTTGCAAAAAATTATTCATTTTTTTCTTTTGTAAATTGTGGTATTGTGGTAAGTGGTACTAAATGATGGATGCTCTATTCTTATTTAATGGCAATGCTTAGTTTGTAGCCAATTAATAATCGAAATACATAACTCAATTAAGTAAATAATGTTTTATGTAAATGAATGTAAAAATAAATAAAATGATTGCCAAATTTTTCGAAGAGTTGTTGAGTTGGTTTTTTTTCTTTTATCGTTTGTTGATATTTTTCTCGTGCAGGCAAAAATCAGGATATCCATCCCCATCAGAAAAAATTAATTTTTAGCATTAATGTTAAAAATTAATTTGTAACATTATAAACAATTTTTTTGTAAAAATACATAAAAAAAGGAATGAGCCTAACTTTATCCGAAATCGAAATATTTCAAATAAGTATAATTATATAACATCTTGTTGAAATATGTTATTACAGTAATCAAACGATTATTTCTTATGCAGACAATTACAAGATAGTATTATTTTTCTCTTAGTTGTTTATACGAGTCTGGAAATAATAATAGATATTAGGAAATAAATTTGCATGGATTTCATAATTCTATAACAGTATTTTATTTACTCATTTGGCAGTTTGATGCAAGATCGAATTAACCCTTCGGATCTGTTAACCGATCTTAGTAAAATGTGAACAATTTGTTGGAATATTAATAACCTGTTGAAAACGTTATGGCAATTAATAAAATACAATCCTTGAATCATTTTGATTTTTCTTTAAGAACTTTATTTATCATTCACTTTGTTTGAAATATTAAAAGGAAGAATAAATGGATGTTCAAATTATTAAATTACCCAATTATTTCTACCAAAATGATGTTCAGTGAAAAGCAATTATTAACAAGATTGTTTACTTTTAAAAATGACAACCAGGCCTAATTTTCAGAGTTTCCATAATACAGAATCCAAATAAGGATATTCAATTCTGGCTTTCTCCCTGCAGTGAAGAATATTGTTTACATTTAGTTCCGGAAGCACTGACAGAAAGAAAAATAAAGCAATGTCTCATATTTACTAGAAGATATTTCAAAGTAAAAACCGAGAACGCTTACACAATCCAATCAGCTGTGAAGACTACTGAACTTGTTTACTCAGTTTTAGACGATAATAATTAAATGATGTTGATTCGTGATTCATGGATATTTTCAATTTCTTTACGATCAATAAATCACTCAAGAACTCTTTCTTTACTATGTTTCAGACATACAGATTAGTATTGTTAAGCAAGGATCGAATAAATACTAGTCAAGTACTAAAAATAGTACTTGATTGACAGAATCAGTTAATGTATTCTTATTTCAACGAGGCATTAAAAATACTTCGAACAAAAACAAACCTTTGGTGAAATAACTTAGCAATTTTTAGTATACATAAAAATAATTCCTTGTCATTTTAATTAGATTTTAATTAATCTTTCTTTTCTTTATCATTTATCCAATTTTTTCTGTGATTTTCAATGAATTAATTACTTGATATTCCGTACATCTCCAAATACATCTTTTACTCATAAAGCAACTTTTAAAATTTCTTATTTAGCATACTAGACAAAATAATTCAGTTAATAAAATAATATGAAGATTTTATTTTTAAGAATTTAAAGTTATATTGCTTCAGAATTTTCTTGTTTATATTGAATGAAATTGAACAATTTTCTTTCTGACATTTAGAATGAAATTATTTATGATTTCAAAATAAGAAGAATATTTTATTTTGAAAAATGTCTGTTGCTCAATTAAAAATTATTTCAGAGTAATTTTTTTACTCTTATTCTTTAGATTTATTTCTGAAAACTCTGAAATCTTCTGAATTTTTAACCCTGGAATAATTTTTCTGGTGAATAATACATAATTCAAAAAAGTTTTTAAGGTATCTTAGGAACAATATCTTTAATCCACATTATAACTGATGACACTATTATAGCGTTTCTTATAAAAACAGTACACCCCTTTACAAAGGCATTTTATCTTATTCATAACGTTTAGAATGTACCAACTAAAAAAAATTAGAAATAAAAAAAATTGCTAGATAAATAGGTTGAAGTATTAAATATATACATATTTAAATATTTTTTTTTTATGAAAAAATATTTTATATATGTTTTTTTTTTAATGCCAATAAAACACATATCGCGAATTTTTTAAAAACCTGTATAATGTTTTCAGTATTTTTGTAGAACACTATCTCTTAGAAGTGATGTTTATAACTTTAATCAAAATTCTTTAAGTCACTGTCTGATGATTATATAAAATTTATTTTCATAGCATGCTGGAATTCAAATCTAACTAATTCCCAAATATAATTATAAAAAAATTGATATCTGGAATGACAAAATGCATGAAATGTCAAATTGTATGAATTACTTAAAAACGGAGATAATTTTTTTTACTGAATTAATTTCTTATTAAAAAGATTATTAAACGTTTGAATTTTGACTGAAAATGTGTTATAATATATTTCATTTCCTCTATATTGTATGCATTTTAATATTTTAGATTAGCGTATAAAATGTAACAGCTGATTCCTTCAAATCAAACAAAACTAAGATCGATGAATAAAATCTTAAACGGTTTCCTGCTACTATATATATGAAGAAAGCTCCACATTTTGCTTTATTTTATTAAATATATCGAATCCGAAAACTTGTAATAGAAGTTCGAATCAGATTTTAATAGATGTAAAGATAAATTATTCAGGAATTGAATATTGAATATTATTTTTGAATACAGGAACTTATTTACATTATTTAAAAATCCTCTACTTTTTACCACATGTGATAATTTTTGAAAAATTCGAAGGTTTTGGTAATATAAAAAATTAATAACACATTTATATTAATTAATTTGATTGTTATAAAACTGTGCAAGTAGTGATTTATTCATTATAAAGGATGACACTTTAACTTTTTAATTTTGCATCTTTGTTCCTAAAATTTATATCTAATTAATCACTATTCGATAAAGTTCTGGTCACATTTGCAACAATATATCATAATTCCTAAAATATGATCTAATTTTCTCTTTTTAATTATTTACGCTATTATATAGTAAAATTTTATGCTCGCATATGTGTATATTTTCAAAATCTTATCAATTAAACATGACATTTTGGCATAAATGTTTTTTCAAAACGCGATGTGTAAATCCAAAATATATGAATTTGTTGTTTGGGAGAAAACTAACAAATATATGGATCATAATTTTCATTAGACAATAAAAAATAAAGCAAGTTTGAATTATAAAGTATTTTCTGAAACAAGCGAAAAAAGTTTACTAAATGAAATGTGAAACAATATTTTTTGTCTTTATAATTTTTCAAATACAAATGGCGTTATTAAGACTAATTAAGTGGTTTGATTTCATTCATATTATTAATTTATCCAGAATTTTATATTCCCCAAACTAAAAATTACTTTAAGCCCTGTAAAGGCGATAAAAAATACCTATATACTTATAATAACTATTTTATTGAAATATTTAAAATGAACATGCGTTCGAAACAAACAAATGCAAAATATCATAACATTTCACTGGGAACAACAAATGCAAGAAAAAATTAATCACTTTCCCGAAACTTTGCAGCATTGTAACTTTCTAAATTTTATTTGTTTGCCTTTATTTCATTTCAATTTTTTTTCTTAATTATATAACACATAGCATGAGCACGACAATTATATTTAATACTTCTGAAACACGATTGAGTATAAATGTAGTATTTACAACAATGAAAAACATTATAAATTATACATAGATATATTTTAAAAATTATTAAAATAAAAGAAAAAAAATTACATAATTTTTAAAGAAAAAAAAATTGTTAAATTTTGGAATCATTGAACTTTTATTTTTAAAATTTTAAAATGTATAATTATGAGTTTTATTATATTTTAAAATTCAAAATATGCTCCAGACCATTTTTAATGCTCCAAAATTATGGAGGAAAATATTTAAATTTTGATTAATTTTCAACTAAAAATCTTTAAAATTTTGAAAAAGTGAGCAATTTTTACTCAAGAAATTATTACATTTTGAGATTTTGTGGTCTGCCTTGTAGAGTGTTTTGATAGATCTTTTCACTCCGCTTGCTGCAATTGCAGTCAGAATGGCAAACTATAGACATTATAGTGACAAAAGAAAATTGCCTTTCTGAATCTTATTTTCCATCAAATTATATGAATATGAATCGCCTTTTCCCACCTGTTTTATTATACAAATTTAGAAATATGAGCATAAAAGTTTATAAATCATGTCAAAATGAATTTGACGCAGCTCCTTTAATTCGCAACTGTTTAATTGTAATACGAAATAATTGTTTCATATTATTTCTTTGTTAAAGAATTCTGTAAATAAGAAAATAAATGACAGATAATTCAAGTGATTTTTGTACATTATTAAAAATATTTTTTGTATATTTTTCTCTTTAGTGTTACATTTGAGACATATGTTATTCAAAACATTCAACTGTATATTAGAAAAAAAATTGTACTTTATGGGAGAATTATTATAGCATCCAAGATAAATTAAAACTCTGCAAATGAATTCATGCTATATGATACATAGCCGTTTTATAATAATTTCAATATTATTTATCCTTTACTTTGTGTTTTTATTTTATTAAATTCTCCTTTAATAAATAAGTTCATAATTAATTAATTTTGTAGGTATAAAGCATATCTTAAATTTATTTAAAATGATTATTAGATTTAGAAAATTAAATGCTTGAATACCTATTTTCAATAACATTTAAGCAGCAGTTTTATACTAAAAATTCTTCTAATTGCAGTTTCATAATAAAATTTCATATAATTTCAAACATAAAGGCGGTCTCATTTTGAATGATTAATAAATATATAATAATATAAAGGATAAAGAATATATTTCTGATGTTGATTTCTTCCACTATTGTTTTGAAGTACAGCTGAAAAACTTTCATTTGTTTAAAGTAAATGAAAAATAATGCACAATATTCCGAAAGCAATGTAATAGATAAATAATATACTTCTTATACCGGGCTTTTAAACGAAAAGAAATAAGTCGAAATGTCTTACTTAATTATTTTGAAGTTAGAATAATGGAGTGCGTCTTATAACTTGTAAAAAAACATCAACCATATAAAAAATTTAAATTACATAATTTAATGTACCCTTATTACACAAGCTGAGATTAAAAGGTTTAAATCGTGTTCCTTTATTTAAAATGTTAACTGTCTTGAATCATTTACTATTTGCTTTTATTACTAAAACTTCAATTTAATAGCTGACTAGACTTCACTAATCCTACAAAGTCATTTTTATTCAGAGTTCTATCATTTCATCAAATCATTTTGATTCAAACTCCTCAAAAATCAATCGAACATCTTCTCAACTCCAGCACCACCCATCCCTTCCATCAATGCAGATAAATCTTTACAGTTGCGGTCTTTGAAACGGCAAAAAAGCCGAAACTAATGTCTGTTGCGTGCTAATGCTTTGCCTCGGGTCTCGACGGAATTGGGACTCATCTTCCTGTTGAGAGAGAGAGAGAGAGAGAGAGTGGACGAAAGAGAAAGGGATCTTCGGAGGTCAGCCGAGATCATTGGACGATTGAAAGGGAGATGGAGCTGAGGCCGACTGACCCCGTTTCTCTTGTATAAAAGACCCGCGTCCTATCTCTGGACACATTCTCAGCATCATGGGAACTTCCAAGGTAAGTTCTTCCTCTTCTCTCTCTTCTGGACTCCTTAGTCTTGTAGGGACTTCTTATTAAAAGTTATACTTGAGATTCTAACATAGTCAATACTTCGGTGGTAATCAGTTATAATATTGGGATTTTAAGACGCTTGCCTGTTGAAAAAGTTATGCATTAAAATTTACATTAATCGAATCTTCTGGTGATAATCCATTGTAACATGGAGATTATAAGGTGATAATTCGCTAAATACATTATACCTTCAGAAACAGTTTCGGTGGTAATAATTTATAATATGAAGAACTTAGAAGTGGAGGTTTTCGGTTAGTTTTTCTCGAAACTTTCCAATCTGAAAATGCTTTAGCTGCCAACGTTTATATTGTGGAGATTTTCAAGGGGGTTTATTGTAAGAATTAGAACTGAGCTTCTTTCGTATTGGGTACCTCGGTGCTGTTCTACTATAATGTATTTTTTTCTCGTTTAGCTTAATGAAAATTATTCTTTAACACTAAATAAAAGTCTTCTTTAGATTGGATCCAAATGCATTAAATATCTCTTATTTATATAATAATTTTAATCAGAATGAAACAATATTGCTAACTAATTGATAATTTAAATTTTAAAAATAAATCGGCAATTTTTCCGCAAAATTGCATTGCAACTAATGGAAAGCAAAGATTAGTAAATAATGGAAAATAATTCTTCAGATATAGACATAAAAGAAGTTTATTCATGTATCATCATGTATTTAATTTATATATTTTTTAATGAATGAAATATTTATCATTTTAAAATGAATATTTTATTTATTCTTTGAATCTAAATAACAGTGAAAGAATGATAATAATATTCTAAGAAAAAAATATTAAAATAATTTCCAGAAATTTTTTTATGGTCGAAACAGAAAAAAAATTAACAGTTAAAATGAATATTTTTAACTAACGCTTGTATATATATATATTATTAATAATCAAAATTATGCTTAAGTTAAGATTATTTCAAAAGAATTTAAGAAATTAATATTAAATTTGTATTTATCAATATATAATGTATTACTTTTGCAATCTAGATACCTAAGATTAAATTTATAAACGATTATGAGAATTTAATGAAAATATAAGATAAAGTTCCTATTCTATAAATTTCAGATAAATGAAAAATATATTTTATAGTTGATTTTACATTTGTTTCATAAATACTTCAAATAAATAAATTAAAAAAAAACCATGAAATAAAAATCAGCAAAAAAAAAAAAAATGCCTTAAGAAATTTTTCTCTTAGAATTTCAAAAAATAATGGCAATTGATACATATATTTATTTTATGATAATCTATTAATCTTCTGTTCTTTTCCAGCGCTGGGTTGCCTGGGCAACTGTGAGTTGCCTCGTACTTTCTGTATCCGGCGGATACCTTAGCCTCGGAGGAGGCGGAGGTGGATACGGCGGTGGAGGAGGTGGCGGTGGCCACGGCGGCGGAGGCGGAGGCGGAGGAGGATACGGTGGAGGAGGTGGTGGCGGATATGGTGGCGGCGGAGGAGGTGGCAAAGGAGGTGGAGGAGATACCATTTTCATTGCCGTACCAATTCAATCTGGAGGAGGTGGCCACGGAGGTGGTGGCGGAGGATATGGTGGCGGCGGCGGAGGCTACGGAGGTGGCGGTGGAGGATACGGTGGTGGAGGAAAGGGAGGTTTCGGAGGAGGCGGAGGAGGATACGGAGGAGGTGGAGGAGGATACGGCGGTGGTGGAAAAGGAGGATTTGGAGGTGGTGGAGGAGGATATGGAGGTGGAGGATACGGTGGCGGTGGAGGAGGAAAAGGACTCTCATTAGGAGGAGGTGGATATGGAGGTGGAGGACATGGTAAGCTCTCTTTTAATTTTGTATAATATAAAACAATTTTTTAAAATAATAATTCAATAATTTAAATAATAGTTAAGATAAAACTTTTAAATAATTGTGCAAATATTTTATTCATAGTTAAAATAAAATAAAACTTTACTTGTTAATTTTTAAGGAATTCGAAAGGAATCCTGAGATATTGAGAAATTATCTGTAAGAATTTTTTGAAGTTGTTCCTAACAATTAAAATTTGTAATTTGGATAGTTTGAAATTAATAGGAATACCAAATAATTTAATTGTGAAGACTAAATATCGTATTTCTTTGTATTTCTGAATTCTCATGAATAATAGCTGTTAAATGGGTTTTAGTTTGTGAAAGAAAGGATTTAAATTATATTCTGTCTTTCAAATGTTCGTACAAAATACGATTTATTGGGTTAAGATAGAGAGTGCATGTGCTGGGTTCGACACCGCGTAGCATGTATACTATTGATAAGAAAAAATAAGATTTTATTAAATTTTTTGTATACCTTCTTTAAAATATTGATGATTTATAAAGGAGTTTAAAGCAATTTGAAATTACATTTTTAATATTTGTCTCAAACATTATTTCTAAATCTTATACTTCAACTTCATAGATTGGTTTGAAAATGATTCGTGTATGAAATTCTTAAAAAGAGATAGAAAAATTAGAATCATATACTGAATGTGAATTCATTGAGATAATATTAAACCCTTTTTATCAACAACTCTGGGATACCTTTGTGATATGAACTGTTCTATTTTAGGAGGTGGCGGCGGAGGATACGGAGGCGGAGGATATGGAGGCGGAGGTGGAGGTGGAAAAGGAGGTAGCGGAGGAGTAGCCATTGTTGGTATCAGTTTGACTCAACTTGGAGGAGGAGGAGGAGGCCATGGAGGTGGCGGTGGAGGCTATGGAGGCGGAGGATTTGGCGGTGGTGGAGGTGGATACGGAGGAGGATCCGGAGGTGGTTATGGAGGAGGATTTGGTAAAGGAGGTGGCGGCGGAGGATATGGCGGTGGCGGAAAAGGAGGCGGAGGTGGAGGATACTATTGAAGAGACTGATTTAAGTAAATATATTTAACATATTTTCTGTATTTAAAAAAAATCAAAATAGAAATCGGAATTAAAGTTTTAATTTAGGATAACAATCACATTTGAGAAATCATATTTTATTTATTTATTTTGATGATATATAAAAGCGAAATTACAGTCTAATATAAGGCGCCATTTCTTTCGCACACATTTTTGAGTGCACATTCTTCCGAATTGGTTCTTCAGCACACTGGATTTCACACATCTTTCAGAAATTAAAATTTAATTAATTTATGAATTATCGCTTTAGTTAAAATCAGTTTATTTAATTTCATTGATTAAAACCGAATATATATATTGATCTCATATTCTTTTCTCATAGTTTTATTAAGCCCAATATAACTTAAATCTTTTCATATTTGTTTATAAAGAAGGGAAAATTGAATCTATATCGATAATTTTAACTAGATAAAAATTTCTTTCAGTTTATCTTATTTTAAGATCAAAACAAATGCACATTTTTCATACAGCAAAAATATCACTATTATTAATGTTTAAACCTTTATAACACTTCCACTTCACAAATAAAAATGAGCGTGCATATCATTTTAAAAATCAGCATTATGCTAATGGATATTCAAGCATTGCGTTACTGAATATTTATCTTTACTGTAGTTGTTTCAACTGAATTCATTTCATTGAATTACCAAAGATTTGTATTTTATATAAAACTCAAACCGTATATTGTGTAGTGGTTAAAATAGTAGCTAAATTATTATTCATTGTGTAATAGTTAATATAACTTCAGTGAAAGTTGGAAGTTCTTTTTTGAAGTATTATATGTTTCACTGTAATTAATTAAAAATAATCAGCAATTAGATTTAAGTAAATAATACTACCTCCATATTTGAATTTTTTTTAAAGCAATAAGTCACCAAATTTGTATTAACCCTATTACCTTAGATTTAATACGATTATGATAAAACGTTTGGCGAAAATTGAACGAACTTGACAACAATACCCTATGCCAATATTCTTATATTAATCAAATTAATGTTAAAAAACTTAAATTAGATATCTTTCTTTTTCAGTTTAAAAAGAAGAAACATCAGTGAACTCCTCACACCGAAACAAAAACGCTCCTGCAGTCGTCCTCTGTACAGTTCCAGGAAATTCCGCCCAACTGTAAAAATTTGTAAAAATATCATCCAATCATCAGGAAAGTTAAGAAAAAAAAAGAGGATAAAAGTTAACTATTTAACATCACTCAACGTTGTTTACTGTAAACCAACGTGCTGCAATAAAATGTGATTTTTGTAAATAACAAAATGTCTCTGTCTTTGAATTCGTAATAGTGTCAAAAAATAGCTGCAAGAGGTCAAAAAATGAGAACTGAAAAATAAAGTTAAACGAAGAATCTGTTTGGTAAACATGATGAGGAAATAACTTTTTCCCCCATAAAATGGGTCATAGGCCTCCGTTGAATTCCTTATCCTGAGCCTTTTTAATTAGAAATTGGGAAAAATGTTCATTATGAATTATATTAGTATTTAATATCACTTTAATGAATGTTTTTTTTAAAATAGGAAATATCTTCATCGAGCTTAGATTGAATTCATGGAATGAATTGCATTCATCACAAAATAACATAAAATATTTCGCACTATTTGAAATACTCGCTAATGTAGAAATTTAAAATAATTTCATTATTTTATTAATAAAATATCTTCATCGAGCTTAGATTGAATTCATGGAATGAATTGCATTCATCACAAAATAACATAAAATATTTCGCACTATTTGAAATACTCGCTAATGTAGAAATTTAAAATAATTTCATTATTTTATTAATAAAATATCTTCATCGAGCTTAGATTGAATTCATGGAATGAATTGCATTCATCACAAAATAACATAAAATATTTCGCACTATTTGAAATACTCGCTAATGTAGAAATTTAAAATAATTTCATTATTTTATTAATAAAATATCTTCATCGAGCTTAGATTGAATTCATGGAATGAATTGCATTCATCATAAAATAACATAAAATATTTCTTACTATTTGAAATACTCGCTAATGTAGAAATTTAAAATAATTTCATTATTTTATTAATAAAATATTAAATCTTAATTGTCACCCTCTTTTAATGATATGTTTTAAACATTTCATTATTTGAGAATAAAATTTGAAGTAATTATTATATACAGTTACTTATAAGAAAGGTTATAGTTATTACGTATAAAATTGCTGTTGGTGGGAGTGGGATATAATCGTTATGAGTGAATCGCTATGGGTCGCAACTAGTCTATATTTATTATTAGGGCTCTAATAATATTATATTAATTATTATATGTATTTAATATTAAGATAAATTATTTAATGTTTAAAAGGAACTCAAAGCACAAATAAATAAACCAATTTAAAAATATGTAATTAGCTTTCTTTTTAATAAAAATACATTTCTGTAAAATATTATAATAAAAAAAACGTGTTATTTCCCATAAAGTTATTTTCAATTAAAATGCGATAAACATTTGTTCCAAATAATTTTCAAATATATTTTCATTTCGAAAAATAATGAATTATGTTTAGTTACTATTAAAAACTCCGCAGAAGGATTTCTTTTCTTTAAGTTAATTTTAAAAGAGATAATACAGGGTGTCCCACACGTATGCAGCATCTAATACTTGATTCGGATAGAACCCGCCGAGTATTTTGATTTATAACATGTGGAGTCCCCGAATACATCATCATAGTCTAATTAAGATGAGAAGTTTGTCATCATAATACTCATCTTGACGTGTTTTATCCGAATATATAAATATTAGACGCTGCATACCTTGTGGCATACTTTGTAATATTTAACAATTTTTAAAGAGTTAACAAATTTAGAAATAATTTAAGGAATCTGCCATATTTTTTACTCAAAATTAAATAAAAAGGCGCAAATAGCAACTCGGAGAGAAACAATTAAAGGATATATAGTATCTAAAGCATTTTCATTCATTAGCAATAACAGCATAAAGTAATCATTTCTATACATGGAAATGAGCTCTCTCTCTAACTTTATATATATACTAGCCGACTTTGGCGACCAGCCAGTTCGCCAATCTTAATGCACGTTAAAATTTTAATAATTAAATATTTTATAGAATACCCATTTTAATTGCTTCTTCATTAAAATACTTTAAAATTTCAAATTTTAATAGTCATATAATTCATTCATAATATTATAAAGGCCTTCAGCCATAACGTAATATGTATCTCTCTAATTTTCTATTAGCTGCCTTAGAATTTATGCTTTAAATTAAAATGGAAGTGATTAAAGTGCAATAAATATAATAATATTTTTTTTTTTACTGAAAAGAAGCATTGTTTTTTAAATATGAGTACTAAAAACAGAGTCGCTGAGTATTTAAACATTACTGGCACTAAAGAATATTTTTCTTAATTTATATAATATCTCAAGAAGTTTTCAACAAAATTTTCTTAGATTCATCATGGACAGATCCATTAATTAGCAATGTTTGACTTTAAATGCATCAAACCTTAAGAAAATAAACAGAATCCTTTGAAATAATCTGCCGAAAGTTTAAGCCTATCCTCTTTAGCGTTGAAAAAAAAACCGAAGCCCTACTCATTTGGCGGTGGGGAAATGAAAAGATTTTTTTGGCGGGAAAGTTAATTTTTAATTAATAATTAAAATTCTAATTAAAAATTCAAAAAAGGGACCCCAGGTGCACATTCCCGACCTCCAGGGTATGCATGTGCTAAATATGGTAGCTGTAGGTCGAACGGTCTGGCCTGTAGAGCGCCAACATACACACACACACATTCAGCTTTATATATATATATATATATATATATATATATATATATATATATATATATATATATATATATATAGGTGGTCAGAATTAAAACATTCCCTACTCTGAGCTGCACCGATAGATGGCGCTGTACAATAGAAGATATGCTGAAAAGGCACAAAATACACATTTGTAACACATTTTATTTGAAAGTGTCAAAAATTCAATCACAAGGACCTTATAGATGCAGGACAAACTGCTCGATATGGTCCCCTTCTTCAAAATGTAAAACCTACATTCCGTGGACAGCTTGTTCCACTGCGGATTGTAATTGGTCGTTTGAGGTGCGTCTCACGTCATAGTGATACTGTCTTTCAAATCTGCCAAAGTTACCAGCTGTACTTCATAAATAAGATTTTTTTAAATATCCGCATAACCAAAAATCACAAGGATTAAGATATGGAGAACGAGATGGCCAGGTTATTGGAAATGCAAGGCTACTTAATCTATCATTAGTAAAATGTTGCTGAAGAAACTGCTGTACACAGAGTCCAATGTGCGGAGACGCTCCATGTTGCATTAAGGAAATAAAATCAAGATATTGACATTGTTGCATTTGGGGTAAGAGAAAATTTCTGAGCATGTTTCGGTACCTCCCGACTGTCACGGCGCATGTCACAGGACCATTGCGTGTAGCCTCTTCGAAAAAGAAAGACCCAAGAATGTATGTGACTGTAAATACACATCAGACTTTAACTTTCAGTTAGTGAAGTGAAATCTCTTGGAAAGTGTAAGAAGGTTTTTCATGTCCCAAATGCTATAGTTATAGGTGTTGACTTTTCCACTTAAATGGAAATGTACTTCATTACTCCACAGAATCTGCCGCTTCTCCTATCGCTTCAGTCGCTTCTTCCTATCAGTGAGCAGCAACTGTTGACTGTAACGAATTTTGTACGGGTAAAAATGCACCATTTTTCTTAGTAAGTTACGCACTGTATTGCAGAAAGAAGTGCCGTAACACTGCACGTGTACTATTACAGCCTACAATGTTATCCATTGATTGTTCAATAATATCGGTGGCAACATCTTCAACAACATCTGGACGAGTTTATTTGCATCCTCGACCCGGCTGAATTCTGAGATCTCTAGTTTTCTCGAATTGTCCGATTATTTTCCTGCGAGCTTGTGAAAGTAATGGTCCTTTGCATAAATTCCTTCCTCGACGAAACTCTCAAAGTGCAGCTGCAGCACTTCCTTTTTTTTCATAAAACAATTTCACAAACAAAACGTTTTTTGGAGCCTGACAGCCATCGCTAATAAGAATGACATTTTGCCAGTTTTACCCCCTTTTATGCCCAGAACAATAGATGGAAATTAAGGATTTATGGAAATTTTTAATTAAAGCCACAATGACAGTTTAAGTTCTTACATTTTTAAAAATATTTTTTTTTTTGCATATTAGTAATAGAAATTAAAAAGCATCAATTCCATACCGCATGTGTTTTTACATGTGACTGTCATAGTTATTCTTAATATGTTTAATATCATGTTTATACTTACATGTGTTTTTACATGTGACAAATTTATTGACTGTCACAGTTATTCTTAATATGTTTAATATCATGTTTATACTTACTTCATTTCATACAGAAATGTGTTGAAATTATAATGTTCTGTGTTTTATTTGTAGTGAGAGTTAACTTAATCTTTTAATTTGAGCCTTTATCAATTTGAAGATACTAACTTAATATTTTTATCCATATCTTTGTTAATGTGAAATTACTGCATTTTTAAACACTAGTTTTTTTCATGCTCATTAAAATGCTTATGCCAATTAAATTTTATGTTATATGTATTAAATCATTGGACAATATATTTAGAAATGTTTTTTAAATTGATTTAAAACTGAAATAAATTTATAGAATTAAAATTTTAAGGACTGGTACTTCTCTAGATAGTATGTTGTGCATTCCGTAAACAAAAAATACCTGCGCACATTTCAATCTTATTCTCCTTAACGTCTTTTTTTGATCCCGCTGCAACAAAAGCAGAAACAACGGAAAAGTCAATACCATGATAATAGGTGGAAATAGGAGGGAAATAAGTGGAAAGGATATATGGAAAATTCTTTATTATTTATCATCATTTTGAGGATATTATTTCCTCACATTACTGATAATGATGTGTCATTTCCCAAAGGGAAAGAAATCGGATTATATGTACTATCAGCGTTCTGAAGTTGAAAAATTAGATTTATAGATAGATGAATTTAAAAAAGTGACTATCGCTGTACATTGGGTCCAAAGAGAAATATCTTTATAGATAATATCGTTAGTCACAAGATTTAATGCATGTTCCAGTTTTGGCAGCTCTAGGTAAAACGATAAAAAATAACTAAAATATTTAATTTTTATTACAAACTCATCCACCCCCACACCCAACACATAATAATAATAACACATAATTATTGATTTAAGGATATAGATATTTTAAAAAACACAGAAACTTCCTTTTTGCATTTATTTTTCTAAAAAAATATTATGTTTCATTTATTTCATTTCATATAGACAGCTCCTAAAAATTGCCCTTTCTTAGGTTTAATTTGCTGTGGGAGCTTTCTTACTTAATCTTTTCATTTGATTTGTGTTTTAGTACGACGGCAATGCAATGATAAAAGTTAATTTATTTCATGCAAACATAATGTGTTCAGGTAGGTTAAATTCCATTTTAATTTTTTAAGAAACATATTGTAAGAAAATATATTTAAAATATTTTTTAAAAATTACAAAAAAAAAATCGTGTGGAAAAATAATAGGTATCATTGAAATGATAACTTTCTGAGTTTTAAGATGACGTAAAAATCAATTGAATGCTATAACATTTCCGGTAGTTATCGTAGGAAAATGCTATCATTTCCTTAAATATTTTTATTAATTCTCTTTAATTAATTAAAATTTAAAAAATCATTTTTAGGTACACATTTCCACTCTTGAAAATATATATACGCGTAGTTTGGTAGTTTTAGAACAAAGACGTAGCTTATAGAGCGGCAATACACCGACACGGGCATTCTTGTCATAAACTAGTCGCCTCTGGCAGCAATCTGGTTCGCTGAGCGGATATTGGTTATATTTAATGAAATTTATATCATTTAGATGTATTTTCATGTCTATGACTTGGCCAAATTGTCAGACATTAAAACCGTGCTTTTTAGTTGGCTTACACATGTTCTCTTCATAATGTGCATAATCAATCTATTAAAAACGTGTATGTGTCGTTCAGGTATCAGCATAATAGATTGTTGGAGATTAATTAAAAAAAGCAAGGAAAGTTTTGCATGATAATTATATTGGTCTTTTTTAGTTTTAAAATTAATTTTTGTGCCATAATATTTTCGGAAGTTATTACTTCGAACCAAAAACCAAATTAACCACTCGCCAAAATTTTGACCTTTTTCCTGCTTTCTTTCGCATAACTTCAGGGAAAATGATCCCCGAAGAAATATTTTTAAACCATCTCAAAATTCAAATGTTTAGCATTTCAATAATATCGATGTCATTTTCGCAAAGTATTTCTTTCGTTTGATATTAATTAAAAATATTAAAGCATTAAAATTAATGTTAACTTTAAACTACTCTACAAATTTCTTTATATTTCTTTTTTTCTATAACACATATCTTTTTATTTGGTTTTTATATGCTTCAAAATAGAGATTTGACAATGCTTAAAACTATTGTTTAAACGCAGAGGAGAAAAATAAAGGTCTTACAAGTAAGTGAAACAAACACTCGATGACAACCAGGACTTCAAACTAAAGGAAATTAGCTAGCATTTTGACATTCTTTTCTCACAGAAGCTTCAGAGGAAATTATTCCGCAAAATTCACACTTTAAAATTAAAAATTTATCTTTTCAACGATGCAAATTTCATTTTTGAATAATTTTTCTTTTAATTTTTATCAATTCTTAAAAATTTTTTTAACGCAAATGAATTTGAAATCAGAAAATTAATAGATATTTTATGAATTTGGGGCAGCGTTAAGACTTCGAACTACTCTGCCCTTATTTTTTCAAGCATTTAAAAAAAAAATTTAATGCGTATCCCTTGGTAAAAGGTTTGGATATTATATTTCGTACAAAAAAAAGCTTCTACGCAAAATATATTATACATTAAAAGATGTTAATCCTAAGAAACATCGGGTTTATCTACTAAGCATGGATATAAATGAAAAGGAGCGAGCTTATAAATAGCGTTATCAAACTTAATTTTTTTTCATGAAATTATACCCATATCTGACACAATTAAAACTAACAAAATGAGTAAAGAACCTAAGCATTTCATTTTTTACTTTTTCGTACAAGCCTACAAAGAAAAAGTATTATAATCGTCAAAAAAATTCCATCTCGCTTTTGATAAGCATGATGGAATTTTTCAGCATGTTTAGAAACTCCTCGGGTAAGAAAAAAGCAATTTGTGCATTGTGTGCCTCTGTGAACAAAATAATTCAAAAGTACTTTGCGTTAGACGATGAAATTTGTCATGTAGTCTATATAACCACTCTGATTTTTATTATTATTATTATTTTTTTTTGTTGCCAAAGTTGAATCAAATGCATTCGGACGATATCTGTCCATCTGTGAAAAAAGTGAACACGATAAATTAAAACATAAAGATGTAAACAAATAGGGAAGTGCAGTTGGGTACACAATTTTAATATATCAAGTGCAAATCGTATCAAATTAGGAAACAAATCCATCAATGGGGGCCGGCTGTCAGTCTGAATATTTGAATTTTTATAAACGCGCTAATTCATTGACTTTGATAAATGAAATTTGGTTTATGACCGTGCAATTATAATTATAGTTCTATGTCAAATTTCGGTTTCAATTCATTAAATAAAGGCATCCTAAATGCACAATCTGTGTTTTTCAATGCTGAAAAAAAAAGAAAAAGAAAAAGCTAATAAAAATAATGAAATTCTAGAAACAAAAATTTCAGTACTCGTGGCACTCACAGCCCTGCCGGAAGTCTATAATGGACAAGAAAAATACTATTTTATCAGAGAGAAAACATGATAGTTTTGTGGAAGCCATTCTCGGTGGTTTGTCTCCTTATTCTGAAAGGACAAAACCAAATTTAAAAACTAATCTAAAAAATGGAAGGCGTAAGGCAAAGTATCAACTTATAACTGATAAATGAAGTGACCTGAAATCGCGTGTTTTTATAAGATATTTATAATATCTAAATTCTCGTAACTGAATCGGTTTTAATTGCAATAAAATGGATCTTTTTAGGTAGATTCCTATAGAAAGATTACCTATAGCAATGGTTCTCATGACAAGATTTTTAGAAAATTTCTAGAAAAATAAATCCAATTAGCCAACGTAGTGCCTCATTAAGACGAAAAATTATTTACTTAATTTTTTTCGATAGTTGCAATATCTTAAAAGTTAGGAGCTAAAAAGTGGTTTCAAGCCTCATTTTAACGTCAATGATTTATATTTCCAGTTTTCAAAAAATGAAGCAGTAATAAAAATCTAATGAATTTTAGTAATAAAAAATCATTATGGTTTAAACGAAAGTATAGATATTTTTATTAATCGACTGAAAGAAACTACTCGTCAATAGAGATCGGAAACGATATCAAGTTAATCTATTGACTAAGTTGATCTAATGACATGCGGTTAAGCCTAATGCTTGCCAAATACATGCAGTAAATAAGAAATACAATAGTGCTGTGGTATATATTTTTTTAAAAATCAAATGATAAATTTACTTTTACCCCTATAAATAATTACAATTGAAATATTTAAATGCATAAAATTGAGATGTTGATTCCATTAAGCAATTAAGAAAAGCACGATTTTCTTGAGCCAATGTAAATGAAAATCAAACGATAAATTCGTACTTTCTACCATAAAACGTTATTGTTTGCATTTCATTGAAAGAGCAATAATCGCAAAAGAAGTTACATTCTTGACATTTGTTTAAAAGATAAAATTTCAGTTCTTGCCTTTTAATATAAATTTTTGGCATTTGCTAAAAACATCGAAGCATTTCAATAATATAACCATTATGACAAACCTAGATTTGCATATTATTTTTATAATTTTTGTACTTTGATATGATTTATTTTTTCAAATAAAAACTGAATTATTCTATAGAGATATAAACATTACCTACGGTTACTTCAATATGCAGTATTTCATTTTTACTTCATAGTAAACCAGGTATGGAAAAGTATTTTAATAGTCCAAATAATTTAAACTGGATATTTTAATGAAACTCCTCGTTTCCGACACCCCACAGTCAGAAAAATATATGTTTGGCATTATGGCTGTCTGTCATAAAGATAAGTCAAAAACCGTTTGAGGTATACAAAAGAAATTTGAAATATGTTTTTTTTTTTTTCACCAAATATGTTGATTACTGTCAAATGTTGAGCAGATTCTGTTCAGAAGAAGTATTTCTATTTGGCTGTTTAAGTAAAGTCAAGTACAAATATACACAATAATTACAAAACGCAAAGAGCTATTAAATAAAATTTGGAACACAGGTTTAGTATATGAAATAATTTTTCGTAACAAATTTTGAACCCAATATGTCAAGCGGTTGACCATCAGCTGGCCCGTACTTTCTCATGCATATAAATGCGATAATTCATAAACCCAATGATCTAAATCAGTGAAATTCGTTTGTATTGTGACTACAGTTGTATTTCCGTGTTAAATTTAGGTGCGAATCGGTTAAAAAGACGTCCGAAACAGGTAATCACAAAATATATTTAGCAAAAATGGTAGATTCATGCTAAATATCTGTACTTTGTGACTGTCACTAGATCTGTAATGTGTAACTACTTTGCATAGCATTGGTGAACCCCATGCAAGTGTTTCGTGTTCTTGTCCAAGGTCCATAACTTTAAGCGGGGAGAGGGAGGGTTGATGAGAGTGCGTGCGAGAATTTTCCGGGAAGACCATTCCCGTTGTCTCATTGTCTAAGGATTGAAAGTACTTTCTAAATAGTAACTTAGATGAAAAGGAATCTGCCTTTTCCTTCCCGCTTACTCAGAGGATTTTTTTTTATTTAAAAATATTCGCTTTTGGTGACTCGATGGTTCGCTAGGAATATTGATTATATTTATTTTTCTTTAATTCTTGTAGATATAATTGCATGTCCATGATTCCTTCAAATTATCAGATATTAAAACTATGTTATTTTAACTGTCTCTTACATATGCTCTGTTTTTTGCTGATATGAACCTTTCTAATGGAGATCATTCACATGCTATCATTTATTTTCTAAATTTTAAGAAATTATAAATTAATTCTGTAATACGACTCATAAACTTAGCAGATATTAATCAAAAACCTCGTTTTTTAGATTTTAAAAATGCAAAAAATCAAGGATCAGATATTTACTGAAACAATGAAAACAGTTAGAACTTCATGATGATAATGTAATCTTTTGTTGAAAATTAGGCAAAATGTTATGATACACTTCATATTTTCAGGAAAAATTGAATATTAAAGGACATCATTCTCTCTGACACGCATCCTATTCCAGAAAAATTTGCTTGAACCACATTCTTCAAAGCAAAAATGTATTTTGAAGGATTGATTTATTAAATACATATTTCCTGAACTCGAATCCGAAGAAGAAAATATAGAAACAGTCATCACAATCTCTTTAAGGCTTTACGAATTTAACATATTGCCTTTCAGATTGCAAGACTCCACCCACCTTTCAAAATATAAAAATCAAGAATTTCGAAATCTGAATTTTACGTTTGAATACATGGATAATATCTTAACTGTATTTTCCTCGGAAAAAATAATCAAAGGCGTTTAAATATCTAAAAAAATCATTTTAATAAAACGTTAACGTTAACGTTAACGTTCCAGAAAAATTTGCTTGAACCACATTCTTCAAAGCAAAAATATGTTTTGAAAGATTGATTTATTAAATAGATATTTCCTGACCTTGCATCCAAGGAAGAAAAGATAGAAACAGCCATCACAATCTCTTTGAGGCTTTACGAATTTAACATATTGCCTTTGAGATTGCAAGACTCCACCCATCTTTCAAAATATAAACATCAAGAATTTCGAAATCTGAATTTTGCGTTTGAATATATGGATGATATCTTAACTGTATTTGCTCAATAAAAGATAATCAAAAGCGTTTAAATATTTTCAAAAATTATTATTTAAAAAAGAACGCGTTAACATTAAAGCTTTATTCCTCAAATGATATGAACATGAATAAATGATTACTTTATTTAAGACAATAATATGAACATGAATAAAAGATTACTTTATTTAAGATAATAATATGAACCTCAAAAATTGAATTTTCCAGATATCTAATACACTTTAAAGAGTATATTGCATTCTTAAATAAATCGAAGTAATTATAAATTCTTTAACACAATTCATGAAATACGAACATTCTTAGGAATAGTGAATTTTTATAATAAAAATGCAGTAAAAAATTCAAGAAATCTTGCATGAATATCTAAAAAGACAGAAAGATCGAAAAAAAAAATTAAAAAAGAAAGACAGATACAAAATTAATTGGACTGATGACGCGATAAAAATTTTCGAAGAATGCAAACTTTCATAAGTACAATTATGGTAAGCTATTCTGATTTTTAATTATCTTTACTTCGATAACTTACAATCCCAATTCATCTTTCCAATAACATTAAACACGTCGATTAATTTTTCAGAAAAATCTTTCAACAAGAAGCCAATTTATGCCTTTGTCCAAGTTCAATGTTGGACAAGAAATTAAAGAGTAGAGCAAGCTATATGTATAAAATTTAGCATATGATTTGACATTTATTATTGAACACATGTATTAAAGTGTTGATCAAATGCAATTTTATGTTGACTTTCAATTTCTTCGTGATGTCTTTTCATAGGATGGGTGTATGGGTAATTCAACAACACATCAAAATCAAACTCTAAATATGATTTTTACGGGAAAATTATGGATTTAGAAATTAATACTTCAGACGGTATTCAGATAGCTCAAAATTACTATAAGAACTATATAAATGAAAACTTATATGTTTACTTTGCACTGATATCTTCAATCTTAGCAGAAGATTTTTTTTTCTACTTTGATATTTAAGCTCAAACGCCGCCATGTTGTAGAAGCATATCAGAAAGAATTAAGAAATACGCTTCACATCATTAAACAAGAAATTCAAAAGGACATAACTCAAAATTACTACAAGAACTATATAGATGAAAATTTATATATTTTCATGGAACTGACATCTTTATTCTTAGCAGAAAAGAGGCTTTTCATGTTTAATATCTAAGCTCAAACTACTCCATGGTATGGAAGTCTATTAGAAAGAATTCAGAAATACACTTTCCATCATTAAACAAGCAAATAATTCATGAAATGACTGAGTCATACTCCAAAAAATGAAAGATCGCGTTCGTAAGATGATCTCTTGTTTTATTAACAAAAGTCTTCCGCATCCTGCTTGCTGGCAATAGGAGGTGGACGAAAGAGAAAGGCATCTTTAGAGGTCAACCGAGAGAAATGGATGACTGAAAGGGAAATGAAGCGAAGACCGACTGACCCCCTTTCCCTTGTATAAAAGACCCGCGTCCCATGCTGGACACATTCTCAGCATCATGGGAAGTTCCAAGGTAAGTTCTTCCTCTTCTCTGCCTTCGGTCCTTTAAAACTTTTTACTTTGGTTTCAACACATGATGAAGACATACTAATGCTATACTAGACTAAATTCCCTTCTAAAAATTATGTAATTGTACCTGTACATAGTTATATTTTGGTTGTAATCATTTGTAAGATAGAAATTTTAATGAAATGGCAAACTAAAAATTGTAATTGGTACTCTACTATAGATGAAACATTAGTGGTAATCAGCTGAAACAGAAAAATTTTGAGGTGATAGCTAGCTAAGAAAAATATGATTGAAAATATGCCTTAATATATTCTTTAAAGGTAAACAGTTTTAACTTGGGGATGTGAGGTAATAAGGCGATGTCTGGTTGAGAATGTTTTATTTTATTTTCTTCTATTTGTAAGTATACTAAAGACAATGAATTGCCTTCGGATTACTTTCAACTTCGTTTAAGATTTATATTTTAGTTTTATCCATACTCGGTAGTTTGAAGATAATCAACCATAATGTGAGTTTTTCGGTGATATTTCTTTGTAACTGAAGAGGCTTTGCTTTAGATTAAAAGTTACATTTTTTGAATGATTGGAAATTATAATAATGCAAAATTAATAAAAGCAAATTGATTTTAAAATTTGAAAAATTATTTTTTTATAAAAAAAAAGGTTTTCCTCCTTCTCTAAATTTCATTATAAATGAAGAAATATAGGAACTAGTAAAATTGTTAAAATGAATTCTTGGAATCTACAGATGTAAAGTTTTTTCCAAAATAAATAAAGTCTTCTTATATTTACTTTCACGTATGTGTAGAATATAGAAAGTACTGTAATCAGACCACAAAAAAAATTTGTACTCCAGGTTTTGAAAGACATTCCATTTTTCAGATCTTCCTGAGTTCGAAAAAACGATTTTTGGCATTATGAATGTGAATCTGAGAACATGATATCTGAATACCCCTTTAAAGTAATCGGCTGAAATTCAGTCTATAAAAGCATGACCGAAGTTGTAGATTTAATTCAAATTTTGTGCAAAATCTTTTCACCTGAAGTCTGTCTTGCCGGCTGTTAGAATATAAGTTATCATAATGATTATAAAACGTAGAAAACTAAATGGATAAAATTCGGTTCACATATTTAACATCCATCAAATTTTGAGCCATATTGGACTACATATTGACTGTCTGTAAATCTGAATTTTCTGAAAAATGTAAACATGATCACTGAAAAGGGTAACAACTTAAATATATCAAATTTGATATGCGATTTCTTTACAAGATTAGTTTTCTGTCAAATGTTTGTTGCAATCGGGAAGGAAAAACGCTTCTGAAATAAAAATTTGATTTTCGGATATTATTAATCGAATTTCAGGGTTTATCGCCAAATAACTCGCCTAAGTTGACATGATAGATTCAGTAAAAGTGCTAAATTTTATACGGAAGTAAAAGGTTATATTTCGAGACTATTGTACGCCAATGCCATGTAAGACGTTTTCTTGGATAACACCTTTATTAAAGTATGCAAAAGCTTTTGAGAATGCCCCTGCTGTTGGTTTAGAACAAAGATACTTATTTTATTTTAAAATGTTTATTTTCATTAATTTATGGCTATATAATAGTGAAAAGATGAATTTAGTTTTCTTAGAGAAAAATATTCGTCAGATGATCAGTCACTTGCTAAAGTAGCCGGGGCAGGAATAAAAAAAAAAGCAATTTAACTGCATATTTTTAAGTAGCTCTTAAGTAAAATAAGTCGAGAAATATATATATATATATACATTGAAGATACTGAAAACCAAATTTCGAACAAATTTATATTTTATAAATTTATCTATGTATAGCTTTAGTAAATGCCTTGAAATAATGTTTTTTTCATTACCCTTTGATTTTTCAGAGTTGGGTTGCTTGGGCAACTGTGAGTTGCCTCGTTCTTTCTGTATCTAGCCTGAATGGAGGTGGATACGGTGGCGGCGGAGGAGGATATGGTGGTGGAGGCCACGGTGGCGGTGGAGGAGGATATGGTGGTGGAGGCCACGGTGGCGGTGGAGGAGGATATGGCGGTGGAGGTGGTGGCGGCTATGGTGGAGGAGGTGGAAAAGGAGGCGGAGGAGGAGGTGACACTGTTTTTGTTGCCGTACCTATTCAATCTATAAGTGGCGGACATGGAGGAGGTGCCGGAGGCTATGGTGGCTTCGAAGGCGGCAGTGGAGGATACGGTGGTGGTGGAAAGGGAGGATTCGGAGGAGGTGGAGGAGGATATGGCGGTGGAGGATACGGTGGTGGAGGAAAAGGAGGATTCGGAGGAGGTGGAGGAGGATACGGTGGTGGAGGATACGGAGGAGGTGGAGGAGGATACGGTGGCGGAGGACACGGAGGAGGAGGAGGTGGAGGCTATGGTAAGTTTACACAACTCTATTTCCAAAACTTTAAATCAAAGTCAAACTTATCCCATTAACCTCAGAGACTAAGTTTTTTCTTAAATTTATTTTTGAAGGAATCAATAATAATAGTTATTTATTTATAATTGAAAATAATTTTATTTATGCATAACTACAAAAAACTTGCATTAATAAAATTTTTATAAATAATATGATACCTCTGTATAACTAATTTTCTATAAAAAAAACAAGCTTTCTTAGAAATGAAATTTTATTTCATAGATATCTGAATATGATTTCTTTAGCATAATTTAAAAGAATTTGAACGAAATGTATCTCTCCATTTATTTATATTTTGCTTTCTAACTAATCAAGAAATCTATATTTTTCTTATGAATTTCATTAAAGTTAACTTTGGTATCTTAAAACAAAGCATCATTATTAATTTATTAAAATGAAATTTTTATTCTTACTTTGAAAATGTTTGTTTAAAATATATTGAAATTAAACATAAAAAGATGAACAATTTTAAATGAATATGAATGAAAAATAATTTAATTTAATATGCATTAATATATTTTTTTACTTTTCATGCGAAAATTAATAAAAAAAAATTCTTTAGATTTTTAAAGGTATTTTTTATTTTCTATTGAAAACTTTTTACTAGTATTTTAATTTGTAAAAAAATTGTGTTTAACTAAAATAAGTACTAAAATTGTAGTATGTAATTGACCGTGGTATGTAATAATTTTGTAATCACGCCTAATGTCTTTCAACTTTTTAAAAAAATTAACGGGAACTTAAATTTTCTTTTATATACTTAGAAATACATGAAGAATATTTTTTTCCTAAGTCCTCTGAGTATTTTTCTATATAGATTTCAAAGAATGATTCCCGTTAAAAAAGTAACTAAGGCACAGAATTCTTTTAAAAACTCAGAACTTCTCCCTTTAATGCAATATAAACAGGATAAATTCTTTGAAAAAACAATAATAATTTTTATCTTTTGCAACTGAAATTTCATTGAATTCATTTTAAATTCAATTTTGATAACTTTAGGAGGTGGCAGCGGTGGTGGAAAAGGAGGTAGCGGAGGAGTAGCTATCGTCGGCATCAGTTTGTCTCAACTTGGAGGAGGAGGAGGAGGCGGCCACGGAGGTGGTGGTGGAGGATATGGAGGAGGAGGATTTGGAGCTGGTAGTGGAGGAGGATACGGAGGTGGTAAAGGATCCGGTAGTGGTTATGGAGGAGGATCTGGAGGTGGTTATGGAGGAGGGTCTGGATTTGGAAAAGGAAGTGGCAGTGGATTTGGAGGAGGTTCTGGATTTGGTAAAGGAGGGGGTGGAGGATATGGAGGAGGTGCCGGAGGATATGGAGGCGGTGCTGGAGGATACGGTGGTGGTGGAAAAGGAAGTGGAGGATACTATTGAAGAGACAGATGTAAGTAAATATATTTAATATATTTTTTAATCAAAAATTATTATGAGAATCTACATTTTAATTCAGAAAAAGAATGAAATTTAAATAATCCTTTCTTTTTGTATTATATTAAATAGAAAAAGTTAATATAGGAAATTACTAATTGTTTATACACATCATACTTTCGCGAACACTCTATTTTACATGCATATTCTAAATTTTAAAATTCTATGGCATTTATCAATTTTCATTGATATTTAAATATTAATATTTAATAATTGATTCTGCAATAATCACAAGGCACTTTTTTAGATTATAGTGGTACATATATATTAATTAGATTCCTTTCCTAATGACCTACTAAAAATAAGAATTCTTACTGTATCAAAACGTTAATTTGCACATATTATCTTGTTCCTGTTTGGATTAAGTATCAAAGAATTATAAATCTTCATTTACAAAAAAAATTATTCTCAGTAAATATATTGATATTTTATTAACAATGGGTTTATTGTCGGTCTTTATTGAAAATCATGCTAAATCCACAATTTTTATTAAAGCTAACATAATATTATATATAAATAATCTATGAAATTTTTATAACAGTTCTTTTTTTGCAATTTATTCAAGAATCAAAGTTAAAAAAAACTAAAGATTTCCCCTTTTCTTCTTTTCAGCTTAAAGGAGAAGCACTAACAGTGAACTCTTGTCACTTAAAAAAATATCCACTTCTGCAGTTGTCCACTACACAGCGCCCAGACAACTCTGTCTATCTCATGAAATGTAAAAATGCCATTCGTTCATGAGGAAGAGTCAAGAATGAGAGGAAAAAAGTTAGTCCTGACTTCTCTCAGTGTTGTGTATTATAAGTCAACGTGTCAATAAAATGTGATTTTTGTATATAAAATTGCAGTTTCTCTTTCATTCTCTCTCTCTCTCTATCTCTCTCTCTCTCTCTCTATATATATATATATATATATATATATATATATATATATATATATATATATGAATACATTCGTACATATATACATATATTAATTCATATATATGCATATACATTTAAGAATCCTGAAAATCCGAACAGAAATCTACAATGGAACGAACATTCATCTTTTGAAACACGATGAGAAAAATTTTTGGGAACAAATCATAGTTTTATAACGGTATTTTTTTAAAACTTTTTTAAATTTAACGTTGTGAGATCAGCTCAATATGAAATATTTTGGTACTAATATCTCTTTAACCGATGCTTTATAAGGTAGCCATATTGAACTTAAAGATTTTCCTTTTAACATAGATACAAATTATGAATTTAAAAGCATTCAACACGAAATTTAAAATATTTCGTATAGCCTTAGATATTCGGTAATGCTCCGAATGAAAACATTTTCATGCAATCAATCAATAAAGCATTAATTTTTAACTGACAGGAACCTCTCACAGATTCTAATTTTCTAAAAGTATATATAATATTGGTAATGAAAAATATTTTGGTGTCGATTAATATAATAAGCAAAATCTCGTTTGTTACAGTGATATTATTATTCAATAAAATAAGAATTTAATTTTTCCAAATAACTTTTCAATATATTTGCTCCTAAAAATATCAAAATAAGCAAAATGTTTAAAAATACTGAAAAAGAGTATTTTCTTTAAATGAATTACAACATTTAAAAAGTTAATAATTAAAGTATAGAAAAGTAATTTTTTAAGAGCTAAGAGTTTTTAAGAGGTAATACGTATTAAAGAATAAGATTAATTTTTAAAGCCAAAAAAGAAATAAAACATGTATATTTGCATCTCGACAATATATAATTAGCTAAAGTATTTATTATTTTTTTATTTTATAACAATAACTATACATGGATAAAATAATCTTTCCTATTCATGGAAACATAATTTTAAACCTATAAAAACATTCTATAAATACTCACATGCCTCATAAGTCATAACGTCTGTGAGTAAAATACAAAGAAAACACATTCAATAGCTTGAAGTTGTGTTGTAAGACCGTTCATTGGTCGATTGGATAAACATTTTTCCAATTGGAAGATGCACTGAGAATCTCGTTGGTGATAGCAAACATAAGAGTGCTATTCGCTCTTAGCTTACTGAAGTAGTATTACTAAAATGAAACTAAGCAAGATTGTAAAAACTGAGCTAAAAATTGAAGAATTATTTTTTTCTTAATTTGAGAAACATAAAATATACTAAATAAAAATATTACAATTAGCGATATATTTGACTTGGAGTGTTTGATGAATTACCATGTTTTAAATTTTCGTGAGCCAGAAAAAACACATATATTATTTGCTTTTTTTAGGGGAGGGGAAGGATTAAGTCACTCTAACACGATAATTTAAAAGCAATGGATGAAATTTGCATTATTTTCATAGCATTCGTACTGTGAATATTGATCTAATCATAAATGAAATTTGTTTTCAGGAAATCTGTCTGCCCCTTTATTAACTTCTGGTCACAATAACTCAAAACGGTAAAAGCTAGAAAGATTAAATATGGCTTTATAATCACAATTGATAATTTGTATCATATAGTTTTCACGAATTTCTTATACTGAGTTTTTCAATTTGAAAGCATGGAAAATAAATAATATAAATTTATCTCTAATTTTACTTACTATACTAGAATTTTCAGAAGGTTATTATCTGGAAATTCGAAAACAGTTGATAGATTTCTGGTGTTTAAAAGCATTTTGTTTAAGAATGAATAAGGGCTTTGCGTTTTAGTGAAATTTTTTCAATTTTTCAACTTTTATTTTCTTCTAAGATTCTGGTGTTAATATATTTTTCTTTACAATTAGTTCTATAAAATTTCGAAAAATTACATCTGTGTACGGAAGAAAAGATATTTAAAGTCACAAATCACCATGTGAGATATTTCGTTCAAAAAATTGTTCATTGAAACCATGTTTTAAAAAGCAAAAATATATTTCAATAGTTAATTTACTGAAGTCATACATCCAAATCTTATATTTGGTCAGTATAAGGGGAAAAGGTATCACAACTCATTTGGGACTTTTCAAATCTAATACATTGCCTTTTGGATTGCACAACGCCCAAGGCAAATTTCAAATTATGTGCATCGAATATTTCAAGAAATGGATTTTGCATTAGAAAATAGATTTTGCATAAATCAATCTATTCTAATCAATAACGGGTGCTCATATGAGAGAATTATTGGGAAATACTGATGCCTGAAAAAGTGTGTATAAACACTTAATAAGAGTAAATTATAAGTTACCATTAGCTAGTCAAATAATAGTAAATTATAAGTTGCCCTATGATAGTTAAAATAAATAATAAGTTACCGAACACAATTTGTGAAGTAAGAATTTTCCTAGGATTCGTATAGTTTATTTCTATTTTTTCTTCCCAAAATTTCCTCGCGTGTTCTCGAATAACGATGTTTCCACCATTTCCATTGCATAAAATTGTGGAGAAAGCGATAAAGCTGTTAAGACTTGTATGGCACTGGTGAGTAATTATTACGAAATATTAGTTTTTGGCATTAATCCATCATTTTTACTGAATTTCTCTTGCGATCTCTAAGGTTTTTTTCGGCGAATAATATCCAGTATGTTGTTAAAACAAACGGAAACGGAACCCAAATTTATATTTTAAGTATCTTTTCTCCGTCAAATTGGAAGCAAAATTTAAAATAGAGCTACAGTTGTAGTCACAAGATCTCTTAAAAAGCCTAATTACATCAATTATTGAGTTTTCATGCATATAAAAGCAACAACGGACAGAATGCCAATCCTTTGACAGATTTGGCACAACATTTCATATACACTTTGCCAAATTTTATTTATTTAAGTTTTTATCGTATTCACAGCCGGACAGCCAGAATTCCTCTAAATATGCTTTGTACAAAATTTCATAGAAGTTTACAAGTTTGGTGCAAATTTTTTATGTATCAAATTTCACTTTTCTAGTTCAAAATATTTTTGAACGTTGGGAGATGCAGACAGAATTGTTTACAAAAATGTACTTCATGGTGGTCTGAAATGCACAGATTCGTTAAAATATCGAATTCAAAAATAAAATTGGTTATTTTTAATGCCATTTATATCATTGAGATGTATTTTCATGTCTATAACTTGGCCAAATTATCAGACATTAAAACCGTGCTTTTTAATTCACTTACACATGTTCTCTTCTTTACGTACACAATCAATCTATTAAAGACGTGTATGTGTCGTTCAGGTATCAGCATAATCGATTGTTGGAGATTAAGAAAAAAAGTAAGGAAAGTTTTGCATGATAATATATTGGCTTTTTTTAGTTTAAAAATTAATTTTTGTTCCATAATATTTTCGGAATTTATTACTTCGAACCAAAAACGAAATTAACTAATCACCAAACTTTCGACTTTTTTCCTGCTTTCTTTCGCATAACTTCAGGGAAAATGATCCCCGAAGAAATATTTTTAAACAATCTCAAAATTCAAATGTTTAGCATTTCAATAATATCGATGTCATTTTCGCAAAGTATTTCTTTCGTTCGATATTAATTAAAAATATTCAAGCATTAAAATTAATGTTAATTTTAAACTACTCTACAAATTTCTTTATATTTCTTTTTTTTATTTTAACACATATCTTTTTATTTGGTTCTCATTTATTTCGAAACAGGGAATTGACAATGCTTAAAACCAAGTATAAAACTATTGTTTAAAGTCAGAGGGGAAAAGTTAAGCTCTTACAAGCAAGTGAAACGAACACTCGATGACAACCACGACTTCAAATTAAAGGAAATTAGCTAGCATTTTGCCATTTCTTTCTCACAGAAGCTTTATAGGAAATTATTCCGCAAAATTCACACCTTAAAATTAAAAATTTATCTTTTTAACGATGCAAATTCAGTTTTTAAGTAATTTTTCTTTTGTTTTTTATTAATTCTTAAAATTTTTTAACGCAAATGAATTTGAAAACAGCAAATTAATAGATTACGTTATGAATTTGGGGCAGCGTTAAGACTTCTTACTTTATCATTATTTTTCAAATATTTTTTTGAAAATTTTATAACGTATCCTTTAGTAAAAGGTTTGAATGTTATATTTCGTACAAAAAATGCTTCTACGGAAAAAAAGAATATTATCCATTAAAAGATTTTAATCCTAAGAAACATCGGATATATTTACTAAGTATGGATATAATTAAAATGGAGCGAGCTTATAATTAGCGTTATCAAACTTAATGTTTTTTGTGAAATTATATCCATATCTGACACAATTAACACTAATAAAATGAGTAAAGAAGGTAAGCTTTTCATTTTCTTTTTTTTTACTTTTCCGTACAAGCCTACAAAGAAAAAGTATTCTAATCGTCAAAACATTCGGTCTCGCCTTTGCTGAATCTGCATGTTCAAAACTTCCACGAGAACGAAAATTGCAATTTCGACATTATGTCTCTGCGTGAACAAAATAATTCAAAAATATTTTGCGTTAGACGAATGAAATGTGTTATGTAGTCTCTTTAACAAATCTGAAGAATATTTTAGCCAAAGTTGAATGAAATGCATTCGGAGAATGTCTGATAACCTGTGAAAAAAAGTGAACACCATAATTGAAAACATAGTGATGTAAACAAATAGAGAAGTGCAGTTGGGCACACAATTTTAATATATAAGGTGTAAATCGTATCAAATTAAGGAGCAAATCCATCAACGGGGGCCGGCTGTCAGTCTGAACATTTGAATTTCTGTAAACTCGCTAATTCACCGACTTAGATAAATGAAATTTGGTATACGACCTTGTAATTAAAATGACAGTTCTATGTCAAATTTCGGTTTCAATTAATTAAAAAAAGGCATCCTAAATGCACAATCTGTGTTCTTCAATTCCCAAAGAAAGAAAAGAAAAAAAAGCACGGTAATAAAAATGATGAAGTTCTGAAACAAAAATGTGAGCACTGGCGGCACTCACAGCCCTGCCGGAAGTTCATACTTTTTTATATCATAGGGAAACAGGGACAGGAAGGATAGCTATTTTATCAGAGAGAAAACATGATAGTTTTTTGGAAGCCATTCTCACTGGTTTGTCTCCTTATTATGAAAGGACAAAACCAAATTTAACAACTAATCTTAAAAATGGAAGGCATAAGGCAAAGTATCACCTTATAACTTATAAATGAAGTTATTGTTTGCATTTCATTGAAAGAGCAATAATCGCAAAAGAAGTTACATTCTTGACATTTGTTTAAAAGATAAAATTTCAGTTCTTGCCTTTTAATATAAATTTTTGGCATTTGCTAAAAACTTCAAAGCTTTTCAATAATATAACCATTATGACAAACCTAGATTTGCATATTATTTTTATAATTTTTGTACTTTGATACTTTTATTTTTTCAAAAAAAAAAAAAACTAAATTATTCTACGGAAATATAAACATTACCTATGGTTAATTTAATATGCAATATATCATTTTTACTTCATCGTAAATCAAGTATAGAGAAGTATTTGAATAGTCCAAAAAGTTTAAACTCGATATTTTAACGAAACTCCTTGTTTCGAACGGTCCTGAGTCAGAAAAACATATTTTTGGCATTATGGCTGTCTGTCACAAAGATAATTCAAAAACGTTTTGAGGTATACAAATGAAATTTCATATGCATTTTTTTTTTACCAAATATGTTGATATCTGTCAAAAGTTGAGCAGAACCTGTTCAGAGGATGTCTGTCTATCGGTTTGTTTAAATAAAGTCAAGCACAGATATGCACAATAATTACAAAACGCAAAGAGCTATATAAATAAAATTTGGAACACAGGCTTAGTATCTGAAATTTCGTAACATATTTTCAACCAAATCTGTCAAACGGTTGACCATCCGTTGGCCCACACTTTCTCATGCCTATAAATGCGATAATTAGGGATTGCAATACCGGTATACCGGGATACCGAATACCGGTATTTGGAGCCATTTTACAATTTTGTAATACCGGTATTCACAAGTTTAAATACCGGTTTTTCGATATTTAATAGAAATTTTTTAAATTGTCTCCACTATATGTTCAGGGATCGCCAACATAGCAAAATAGTATACGTTTTTGTTTTTATGTCTCCCTAACAGGAGAAATTAATTAACTAATTAATTGCTTAAATCTAAATTAGAGAAACATGGATTATACCTGAAAGAAGATATTGTATCCGTAACGACTAGTGGAGCAACAGTTATGAAAAAAGTTGGAAAGTTGATTGGTGCAATACAATGAAGATAATAACAATGTAATTGTTGAAGAAGATATTGCTAATGAGGATGAAATATTAACCCATTGCTTCCTATAATTTATAAAGTTCGAAAAATTTTAAAGATATTTATACTTTCCCCTACAAAAAATGCCATATTACAAAAATATATACTAACTGAAAATAAAACAGAATATATGTTAATAATAGATTCTAAGATACGTTGGAACACTTTACTCCTAATGATGGAACGATTTTTGAAATTTAGAAATCCAATCCAAAAAGCAATAATCGACTTAAACCTGTAAATTAATTTTTCAGATAGTGAATTCGACTTAATATCCAGAACTATATCAGATCTACTTCCAATTAAACTGACTATAGAGGCATTATGTCGGAGAGATTTTAATTTATTAACAGCTAATGCAACAATAAATTTCATGTTGCAGTCATGTAAGAACAACACACATCACTATCTGAAGAATTACATATTACATTGAAAAATTGCACAGAAGAAAGGCATACCGAATAGGAAAGGTCTTATGGTATTTACATAATTATAATGATTTTAAAAATGAAAATGAAAAAGAAGAAAAGAAAATAATCAATTCAAATCTGATTAAGTTTATAGTAAATTTTCTAAAAAAATTTTACCTACAAACCTATCCACATTCATAAGAATTCGGTTCAGTTATCGAAGATCATGATGACAGTAATGTCGATAGTGAAAAGGAATTGTCTCTTGAGCAGAGATTAGAATTAGCGATAAATAAAAAAAAAATCAACGAACCAAAATACAATACAGAAATCAGCTATATCCAAAACCATCCGACGAGAAATCGATTTATTTGAAGATGACCGATTTAGAGGTAAATACTTGGAAAAAGTATATCGCGCATTGCTAACAGTACCACCAACTAGCATAGATGCCGAAAGAGCGTTTTCAACAGCTGGTAATTTTTACACAAAATTACTTTTCAGGCTTAAAGACAGTACAATTGATGCATTAAGTTTTTTAAGATACATTTCAAAAATTTGTAATAGTACCACAGACTGAATAGTGATATTTACAATTTTTTTGTGATTTAAATAAATAAGTTGTTCCTTTACTTTTTTGTGATTCTTTATATACTGTCATAATTTATAAGTTACATATTATTTTTTTGTGATATTTACACTCTCTTATAAAACTGACAAATAAAACATAGAAACACCTGTGTTCTCTTTCTTTTTTTAAAATTTCTAATACCGGTATTAAAACCGGTATCCCGGTATTAAGATCTAAAAAATACCGAATACCGGTATTGAAATTTTGATCCGGTATTGCAATCCCTAGCGATAATTCATAAATACCCAATAATTTAAATCAATGAAATTCGTTTGAATTGTGACTATATTTGCATTTCCGTGTCAAATTTAGGTGCGAATCGGTCAAAAAGACGTCCGAAACAGGTAATCTCAAAATATATTAACAAAAATGGTAGATATCATGCCAAAAATCTGTACTTTGTGGCTATCACCAGATCTGTATGTGTATCTTCTTTGCATAGCATTGGTGAACCCCATGCAAGTGTTTCGTGTTCTTGTCCATGGTCCATAACTTTATGCGGGGAGAGGGAGGTTTTATTAGAGTGGGTGAGAGAATGTTCCGGGAAAACCATTCCCGTTGTCTTATTGTCTAAGGATTGAAAGTACTTTCTAAATAGTAACTTAGATGTGAAGGAATCTGCCTTTTCCTGCTCTCTTACATGTGCTCTGTTTATTGCTTGTATGAACCTTTCTAATGGAGATCATTCACATCCATTTTCTACATTATAAGAAATTATAACATAATTCTGTAATACGACTCGTAAACGTAACAAATATTAATCAAAAACCTTGTTTTTTAGATCAAGAAAAATCAAGAGATCAGATATTTACCGAAACAATGAAAACAGTTAGAACTTCGACGATAATGTAATCTTTTGTTGAAAATTTGAAAGTTTTGATACAATTTATATTTTCAGGAAAAATTGAATATTAAATGACATCATTCTCTCTGACACTCGTCCTATTCCAGAAAAATTTGCTTTAACCACATTCTTCAAAGCAAAAATATGTTTTGAAAGATTGATTTATTAAATAGATATTTCCTGACCTTGCATCCAAGGAAGAAAAGATAGAAACAGCCATCACAATCTCTTTGAGGCTTTACGAATTTAACATATTGCCTTTGAGATTGCAAGACTCCACCCATCTTTCAAAATATAAACATCAAGAATTTCGAAATCTGAATTTTACGTTTGAATATATGGATGATATCTTAACTGTATTTTCCTCCGAAAAAAATAATCAAAGGCGTTTAAATATTTGCAAAAATCATTCTTTTTTTTAAAGCTTTAACATTGAAGCCTTATTCCTCAAATCATATGAACACGAATAAAAGATTACTTTATTTAAGCCAATAATATGAACCTCAAAAATTGAATTTTACGGGTATCTAATAACACTTTAAAGAGTATATTGCATTATTAAATTAATCGGAGTAATTATAAATTATTTAGCACAATTCATGAAATACGGTCATTCTTACGAATGTTGAATTTTACAATAAAAATGTAGTAAAAAAACTCAATAAATCTTGCATGAATATCTAAGAAGACAGAAAGACCGAATAATAAATGAAAAAAGAAAGGCAGATACAAAATTTATTAGACTGATGACGCGATAAAATTTTTCGAAAAATGCAAACTTTCATAAGTACAATTATGTTAAGCTATTCTGATTTTCAATTATCTTTACTTCGATAACTTACAATCCCAATTCATCTTTCCAATAACATTAAACACGTCGATTAATTTTTCAGAAAAATCTTTCAACAAGAAGCCAATTTATGCCTTTGTCCAAGTTCAATGTTGGACAAGAAATTAAAGAGTAGAGCAAGCTATATGTATAAAATTTAGCATATGATTTGACATTTATTATTGAACACATGTATTAAAGTGTTGATCAAATGCAATTTTATGTTGACTTTCAATTTCCTCGTGATGTCTTTTCATAGGATGGGTGTATGGGTAATTCAACAACACATCAAAATCAAACTCTAAATATGATTTTTACAGGAAAATTAGAGATTTAGAAATTAATACTTCAGACGGTATTCAGATAGCTCAAAATTACTATAAGAACTATACAAATGAAAACTTATATATTTACCTTGCACTGATATCTTCAATCTTAGCAGAAGATTTTTTTTTCTACTTTGATATTTAAGCTCAAACGCCGCCATGTTGTAAAAGCATATCAGAAAGAATTAAGAAATACGCTTCACGTCATTAAACAAGAAATTCAAGAGGACATAACTCAAAATTACTACAAGAACTATATAGATGAAAATTTATATATTTCCATGGAACTGACATCTTCAGTCTTAGCAGAAAAGAGGCTTTTCATGTTTAATATCTGAGCTCAAACTACTCCATGGTATGGAAGTCTATTAGAAAGAATTCAGAAATACACTTTCCATCATTAAACAAGCAAATAATTCATGGAATGATTCATTCAAACTCCAAAAAATGAAAGATCGCGTTAGTAAGATGATCTCTTGTTTTATTAACAGAAGTTTTCCGCATCCTGCTTGCTGGCAATAGGAGGTGGACGAAAGAGAAAGGCATCTTTAGAGGTCAACCGAGAGAAATGGATGACTGAAATGGAAATGAAGCGAAGACCGACTGACCCCCTTTCCCTTGTATAAAAGACCCGCGTCCCATGCTGGACACATTCTCAGCATCATGGGAAGTTACAAGGTAAGTTCTTCCTCTTTTCTGCCTTATGCTCTTTTAAACTTTTCACTATTGTTTCAACATCATGATTAAGACATAATAATGTTATACTAGACTAAATTCCATTCTAAAAATTATGTAATTGTACCTGTACATACTTATATTTTGGTAGTAATCATTTGTAAGAAAGAAATTTTAATGAAATGGCAAACGAAAAATTGTAATTGGTACTCTACCATAGATGAAACATTAGTGGTAATCAGCTGAAACAGAAAAATTTTGAGGTGATAGCTAGCTAAGAGAAATAGGATTGAAAATATGGCTTAATATATTCTTTAAAGGTAAACAGTTTTAACTTGGGGATATGAGGTAATAAGGCGATGTCTTGTTGAGAATGTATTATTTTATTTTCTTCTATTTGTAAGTATACTAAAGACACTGAATTGTCTTTTGATCACTTTTAACTTCGTTTAAGATTTATATTTTAGTTTTATCCATACTCGGTAGTTTGAAGATAATCAACCATAATGTGAGTTTTTCGGTGATATTTCTTTGTAACTGAAGGAGGCTTTGCTTTAGATTAAAAGTTACATTTTTTGAATGATTGGAAATTATAATAATGCAAAATTAATAAAAGCAAATCGATTTTAAAATTTGAAAAATTATTTTTTTATAAAACAGAAAGGCTTTTCTCTTTCTCTAAATTTCATTATAAATGAAGAAATATAGGAACTAGTAAAATTGTTAAAATGAATTCTTGGAATCTACAGATGTAAAGCTTTTTCCAAAATAAATAAAGTCTTCTTATATTTACTTTCACATAGATGAAGAATATAGAAAGTACTGTAATCAGAGTACAAAAAAAAATTTGTACTCCAGGTTTTGTAAGACATTCCATGTTTCAGAACTTCCTGAGTTCGAAAAACCGATTTTTGGCATTATGAATGTCAATCTGAGAACATGATATCTGAATACCCCTTTAAAGTAATCGGCTGAAATTCAATCTATAAAAGCATGCCGAATTTGTAGATTTAATTCAAATTTTGTGCAAAATCTTTTCACCTGAAGTCTGTCTTGCCGGCTGTTAGAATATAAGTTATCATAATGACTATAAAACGTAGAAAACTAAATGGATAAAATTCGGTTCACATATTTAACATCCATCAAATTTTGAGCCATATTGGACTACACATGGACTGTCTGTAAAATCTGAATTTTCTGAAAAATGTAAACATGATCACTGAAATGGGTAACGATTTAAATATATCAAGTTTGATATGCGATTTCTTTATAAGATTAGTTTTCTGTCAAATGTTTGTTGCAATCGGGAAGGAAAAACGCTTCTGAAATAAAAATTTGATTTTCGTATATTATTAAACGAATTTCAGGGTTTATCGCCAAATAACTCGCATAGGGTGACATGATAGATTCAGTAAAAGTGCTAAATTTTATATCGAAGTAAAAGGTTATATTTCGTAACTATTGTACGCCAATGCCATGTAAGACGTTTTCTTGGATAACACCTTTTTTAAAGTATTCAAAAGCTTTTGAGAAAGCCCCTGCTGTTAGTTTAGTACAAAGATACTTATTTTATGTTAAAATGTTTATTTTCATTAATTAACGGCTATATAATAGTGAAAAGATAAAAAGAGAAGGTTTGTATTCTTAGAGAAAAATATTCATCAGATGATCAGTCACTTGCTAAAGTAGCCGATGCGAGAATAAAAAAAAAGCAACTATATATTTTTAAGTAGCCCTTAAGTAAAATAAACCGAGAAATATATATATATATATATATATATATATATATATATATATATATACATTGAAGATATTGAAAACAAAAATTCGAACAAATTTATATTTTATAAATTTATCTATGTATAGCTTTAATAAATGCATGAATATAATATTTTTTTTCATTACCCTTTGATTTTTCAGAGTTGGGTTGCTTGGGCAACTGTGAGTTGCCTCGTTCTTTCTGTATCTAGCCTCAATGGAGGTGGATACGGTGGCGGCGGAGGAGGATATGGTGGTGGAGGCCACGGTGGCGGTGGAGGAGGATATGGCGGTGGAGGTGGTGGCGGCTATGGTGGAGGAGGTGGAAAAGGAGGCGGAGGAGGTGACACTGTTTTTGTTGCCGTACCTATTCAATCTATAAGTGGCGGACATGGAGGAGGTGCCGGAGGCTTTGGTGGCAGTGGAGGATACGGCAGTGGAGGATACGGTGGTGGTGGAAAGGGAGGATTCGGAGGAGGTGGAGGAGGTGGTGGAGGAAAAGGAGGATTCGGAGGAGGTGGAGGAGGATACGGTGGCGGAGGATACGGAGGAGGTGGAGGAGGATACGGTGGCGGAGGACACGGAGGAGGTGGAGGAGGATACGGTGGAGGAGGACACGGAGGAGGATTTGGTGGAGGCTATGGTAAGTTTACTCAACTCTATTTCCAAAACTTTAAATCAAAGTCAAACTTATCCCATTAACCTCAGAGACTAAGTTTTTTCTTAAATTTATTTTTGAAGGAATCAATAATAATAGTTATTTATTTATAATTGAAAATAATTTTATTTATACATAACTACAAAAATTTTGCATTAATAAAATTTTTATAAATAATATGATACGTCTGTTTAACTAATTTTCTATAAAAAAAACAAGTTTTCTTAGAAATGAAATTTTATTTCATAGCTATCTGAATATGATTTCTTTAACATAATTTAAAAGAATTTGAACGAAATGTATCTCTCCATTTATTTATATTTTGCTTTCTAACTAATCAAGAAATCTATATTTTTCTTATGAATTTCATTAAAGTTAACTTTGGTATCTTAAAACAAAGCATCATTATTAATTTATTAAAATGGAATTTTTATTCTTACTTTGAAAATGTTTGTTTAAAATATATTTAAATTAAAAATAAAAAGATGAACAATTTAAATGAAGCTGAATGAAAAATAATTTAATTTAATATGCATTAATATATTTTTTTACTTTTCATGCGAAAATTAATAAAAAAAATTCTTTAGATTTTTAAAGGTATTTTTTATTTTCTATTAAAAACTTTTTACTAGTATTTTAAATTGTAAAAAAATTGTGTTTCACTAAAAATAAGTACTAAAATTGTAGTATGTAATTGACCGTGGTATGTAATAATTTTGTAATCACGCCTAATGTCTTTCAATTTTTTAAAAAAATTAACGGGAACTTAAATTTTCTTTTATATACTTAGAAATACATGAAGAATATTTTTTTCCTAAGTCCTCTGAGTATTTTTCTATATAGATTTCAAAGAATGATTCCCGTTAAAAAAGTAACTAAGGCACAGAATTCTTTTAAAAACTCAGAACTTCTCCCTTTAATGCAATATAAACAGGATAAATTCTTTGAAAAAACAATAATAATTTTTATCTTTTGCAACTGAAATTTCATTGAATTCATTTTAAATTCAATTTTGATAACTTTAGGAGGTGGCAGCGGTGGTGGAAAAGGAGGTAGCGGAGGAGTAGCTATCGTCGGCATCAGTTTGTCTCAACTTGGAGGAGGAGGAGGAGGCGGCCACGGAGGTGGTGGTGGAGGATATGGAGGAGGAGGATTTGGAGCTGGTAGTGGAGGAGGATACGGAGGTGGTAAAGGATCCGGTAGTGGTTATGGAGGAGGATCTGGAGGTGGTTATGGCGGAGGATCAGGAAGTGGTTATGGAGGAGGGTCTGGATTTGGAAAAGGAAGTGGCAGTGGATTTGGAGGAGGTTCTGGATTTGGTAAAGGAGGGGGTGGAGGATATGGAGGAGGTGCCGGAGGATATGGAGGCGGTGCCGGAGGATATGGAGGCGGTGCTGGAGGATACGGTGGTGGTGGAAAAGGAAGTGGAGGATACTATTGAAGAGACAGATGTAAGTAAATATATTTAATATATTTTTTAATCAAAAATTATTATGAGAATCTACATTTTAATTCAGAAAAAGAATGAAATTTAAATAATCCTTTCTTTTTGTATTATATTAAATAGAAAAAGTTAATATAGGAAATTACTAATTGTTTATACACATCATACTTTCGCGAACACTCTATTTTACATGCATATTCTAAATTTTAAAATTCTATGGCATTTATCAATTTTCATTGATATTTAAATATTAATATTTAATAATTGATTCTGCAATAATCACAAGGCACTTTTTTAGATTATAGTGGTACATATATATTAATTAGATTCCTTTCCTAATGACCTACTAAAAATAAGAATTCTTACTGTATCAAAACGTTAATTTGCACATATTATCTTGTTCCTGTTTGGATTAAGTATCAAAGAATTATAAATCTTCATTTACAAAAAAAATTATTCTCAGTAAATATATTGATATTTTATTAACAATGGGTTTATTGTCGGTCTTTATTGAAAATCATGCTAAATCCACAATTTTTATTAAAGCTAACATAATATTATATATAAATAATCTATGAAATTTTTATAACAGTTCTTTTTTTGCAATTTATTCAAGAATCAAAGTTAAAAAAAACTAAAGATTTCCCCTTTTCTTCTTTTCAGCTTAAAGGAGAAGCACTAACAGTGAACTCTTGTCACTTAAAAAAATATCCACTTCTGCAGTTGTCCACTACACAGCGCCCAGACAACTCTGTCTATCTCATGAAATGTAAAAATGCCATTCGTTCATGAGGAAGAGTCAAGAATGAGAGGAAAAAAGTTAGTCCTGACTTCTCTCAGTGTTGTGTATTATAAGTCAACGTGTCAATAAAATGTGATTTTTGTATATAAAATTACAGTTTCTCTTTCATTCTCTCTCTCTCTCTATCTCTCTCTCTCTCTCTCTCTATATATATATATATATATATATATATAGAGAGAGAGAGAGAGAGAGAGAGAATGTATTCATATATATATATGTATACATTCTCTCTCTATATATATATATATGTATTCATATATACGAATGTATTCATATATATATATATATATATATGAATACATTCGTACATATATACATATAAGAATTCATATATATGCATATACATTTAAGAATCCTGAAAATCCGAATAGAAATCTACAATGGAACGAACATTCATTTTTGAAACACGATGAGAAAATTTTTGGGAACAAGTCATAGTTTTTTAACGGTATTTTTTTTTTGAAATTTTTTAAATTTAACGTTGTGAGATCAGCTCAATATGAAATATTTTGGTACTAATATCTCTTTAACCGATGCTTTATAAGTAGCCATATTGAAATTACAGATTTTCCTTTTAACATAGATACAAATTATGAATTTAAAAGCATTCAATGCAAAATATTTCGTATAGCCTTAGATATTCGGTAATGCTCCGAATGAAAACATTTTCATGCAATCAATCAATAAAGCATTAATTTTTAACTGACAGGAACCTCTCACAGATTCTAATTTTCTAAAAGTATATATAATATTGGTAATGAAAAATATTTTGGTGTCGATTAATATAATAAGCAAAATCTCGTTTGTTACAGTGATATTATTATTCAATAAAATAAGAATTTAATTTTTCCAAATAACTTTTCAATATATTTGCTCCTAAAAATATCAAAATAAGCAAAATGTTTAAAAATACTGAAAAAGAGTATTTTCTTTAAATGAATTACAACATTTAAAAAGTTAATAATTAAAGTATAGAAAAGTAATTTTTTAAGAGCTAAGAGTTTTTAAGAGGTAATACGTATTAAAGAATAAGATTAATTTTTAAAGCCAAAAAAGAAATAAAACATGTATATTTGCATCTCGACAATATATAATTAGCTAAAGTATTTATTATTTTTTTATTTTATAACAATAACTATACATGGATAAAATAATCTTTCCTATTCATGGAAACATAATTTTAAACCTATAAAAACATTCTATAAATACTCACATGCCTCATAAGTCATAACGTCTGTGAGTAAAATACAAAGAAAACACATTCAATAGCTTGAAGTTGTGTTGTAAGACCGTTCATTGGTCGATTGGATAAACATTTTTCCAATTGGAAGATGCACTGAGAATCTCGTTGGTGATAGCAAACACAAGAGTGCTATTCGCTTTTAGCTTACTGAAGTCGTATTACTAAAATGAAACTAAGCAAGATTGTAAAAACTGAGCTAAAAATTGGAGAATTATTTTTTTCTTAATTTGAGAAACATAAAATATATTAAATAAAAATATTACAATTAGCGATATATTTGACTTGTAGCATTTGTTGAATTCCATGTTTTAAATTTTCGTGAGGAAGAAAAAACACATATATTATTTGCTTTTTTAGGGGAGGGGAAGGATTAAGTCACTCTAACACGATAATTTAAAAGAAATGGATGAAATTTGCATTATTTTCATAGCATTCGTACTGTGAATATTGATCTAATCATAAATGAAATTTGTTTTCAGGAAATCTGTCTGCCCATTTATTAACTTCTGGCCACAATAACTCAAAAACGGTAAAAGCTAGAAAGATTAAATATGGTTTTATCATCACAATTGATAATTTGTATCAGAAAGTTTTCACGAATTTCTTATATTGAGTTTTTCAATTTGAAAGCATGGAAAATAAATAATATAAATTTATCTCTAATTTTACTTACTATACTAGAATTTTCAGAAGGTTATTATCTGAAAATTCGAAAACAGTTGATAGATTTCTGGTGTTTAAAAGCATTTTGTTTAAGAATGAATAAGGGCTTTGCGTTTTAGTGAAATTTTTTCAATTTTTCAACTTTTATTTTCTTCTAAGATTCTGGTGTTAATATATTTTTCTTTACAATTAGTTCTATAAAATTTCGAAAAATTACATCTGTGTACGGAAGAAAAGAGATTTAAAGTCACAAATCTCCATGTGAGATATTTCGTTCAAAAAATTGTTCATTGAAACCATGTTTTAAAAAGCAAAAATATATTTCAATAGTTAATTTACTGAAGTCATACATCCAAATCTTATATTTGGTCAGTATAAGGGGAAAAGGTATCTCAACTCATTTGGGACTTTTCAAATCTAATACATTGCCTTTTGGATTGCACAACGCCCAATGCAACATTCAAAATATGTGCATCTAATATTTCAAGAAATGGATTTTGCATTAGTATATATGGATGACATGGTATTTGTATTTACATTCCCTTACTTGAAATATTTGTATAAGTTTTTTTAATAAATGAAATTATTAATTTTATTCGACAGATTTTATAAATACGGATTTCAAATCAATCTATTCTAATGAATAACGGGTGCTCGTATGAGAGAATTATTGGGAAATAATGATGCCTCAAAAAGTGTGTAAAAAATACTTAATAAGAGTAAATTGTAAGTTACCATTAGCTAGTCAAATAATAGTAAATTATAAATTGACTTATGATAGTTGAATTAAATAGCATGTTACTATAAGCTAGTCAAATAATAGGAAAATATAAGTTGCCCTATGATAGTTGAAATAAATAACAAGTTACCGAACACAATTTGTGAAGTAAGAATTTTTCTAAGATTAGTATAATTTATTTCTATTTTTTTTCCCCAAAATTTTCTAGCGTGCTCTCGAATAACTATGTTATTCCCCATTTCCATAGAAAACGTGGTAAAGCTGTTAAGACCTGTATGGCACTGATGAGTAATTATTACGAAATATTAGTTTTTGGCATTAATCCAGCATTTTTACTGAATTTCTCTTGCGATCTAAGGTCTTTTTCGGCGAATAATATCCAGTATGTTGTTAAAACAAACGGAAACGGAACCCAAATTTATATTTTAAGTGTCTTTTCTCCGTCAAATTGGAAGCAAAATTTAAAATAGAGCTACAGTTGTAGTCACAAGATCTCTTAAAAAGCCTAATTATATCAATTATTGAGTTTTCATGCATATAAAAGCAACAACGGACAGAATGCCAATCCTTTGACAGATTTGGCACAACATTTCATATACACTTTGCCAAATTTTATTTATTTAAGTTTTTATCGTATTCACAGCCGGACAGTCAGGATTCCTCTAAATATACTTTGTACAAAATTTCATAGAAATTTGCAAGTTTGGTGTAAATTGTATATGTATCAAATTTCACCTTTCTAGTTCAAAATATTTTTGAACGTTCGTGGGGAGATGCAGACAGAATTGTTTACAAAAATGTACTTCATGGTGGTCTGAAATGCCCAGATTCGTTAAAATATCGAATTCAAAAATAAAATTGATTAAATTTAATGCCATTTATATCACTTAGATGTATTTTCATGTCTATGACTTGGCCAAATTGTCAGACATTAAAACCGTGCTTTTTAATTTACTAACACATGTTCTCTTCTTTAAGCACAATTAGTTAGTTATATTAAAGTCCCGTTTCAAGCAACACGAGGGCTATTATGGGGAGGACCTCATAATTTTGAACCGCTGCCAGATGACGAGGACGACACTTGAGCTGACACCCCCTCTCCACACAACGCTACACCGGACGCTTGGTGGACGCTTGGTCATGACGAATTTAACGTGCAACGGACCCCCTTGCACAATGGTTCTTCGGTGGAATCGGGACACGAACCTGAAACCCTCCGGTCCCGAAGCCGAGACCTTACGACCAGGCCACCGCGTCCTCCCTATAGGTATATAATCAATCTATTAAAGACGTGTATGTGTCGTTCATGTATCAGCATAATCGATTGTTGGAGATTAAGAAAAAAAATAAAGAAAGTTTGCATAATAATATATTAGCTTTTTTTAGTATAAAAATTAAATTTTCTTCCATAATATTTTCTGAATTTATTACTTCGAACCAAAAACCAAATTAACCAGTCACGAAACTTTCGACTTTTTCACTGCTTTCTTTCGCATAACTTCAGGGAAAATTATCCCCGTAGAAATATCTTTAAATCATCTCAAAATTCAAAGGTTTAGCATTTCAATAATATCGATGTCATTTCCGCAAAGTATTTCTTTCGTTTCATATTAATTAAAAATATTAAAGCATTAAAATTAATGTTAACTGTAGACTACTCTACAAATTTTTTATATTTCTTTTTTATTTTAACACATATCTCTTTATTTGGTGTTCATTTATTTCAAAATAGGGATTTGACAATGCTTAAAACAAAGTATAAAAGTATTGTTTAAATACAGAGGAGAAAAATAAAGCTCTTACAAGCGAGTGAAACCAACACTCGATAACTACCACGACTTCAATTTGCCATTTTTTTTTCTCACAGAAGCTTTAGAGGAAATTATTCTGCAAAATTAACACATTAAAATTAAAAATTGATCTTTTCAACGATGCAAATTCCATTTTTGAGTAATTTTTCTTTTAATTTTTATTAATTCTTAAAAAATGTTGACTCAAATGAATTTGAAATCAGAAAATTAATAAATAACGTTATGAATTTGGGGCAGCGTTTAGACTTCTTACTTTATCATTATTTTTCAAATATTTTTTGAAAATTTTAACACGTATCCTTTGGTAAAAGGTTTGGATGTTATATTTCGTACAAAAAAAGCTTCTACGCAAAAAAATATTATACAATAAAAGATGTTAATCCTAAGAAACGTCGGGTTTATCTACTAAGCATGAATATAAATGAAAAAGAGCAAGCTTATAAATAGCGTTACCAAACTTAATTTTTTTGTGAAATTATATCCATATCTGACAAAATTAACACTAATAAAATGAATAAATAACGTAAGCATTTCAGTTTTTTACTTTTCCGTACAAGCCTACAAAGAAAAATTATTCTAATCGTCAAAAATTTCGATCTCGCCTTTGTTGAGCCTGCATGTTCAAAAGCTCCTCGAGTTTGAAAAATGCAATTTTGGCATTATGTCTCTACATTAACAAAATAAATAAAAAATACTTTGCGTTAGACGATGAAATTTATTATGTAGTTTTTTTTAACAAATCTAAGGATTTTTTTTTTTTTTTTTTTTTTTTTACCAATGTTGAATGAAATGCATTCGGAGGACATCTGTCAACCTGTGAAAAAAAGTGAACACTATAATTGAAAACATAGTGATGTAAACAAATAGAGAAGTGCAGTTGGGCACACAATTTTAATATATAAGGTGTAAATCGCATCAAATTAGGAAACAAATCATTCAACGGGGGCCGGCTGTCGGTCTGAACATTTGAATTTCTATAAACGCGCTCATTCATTGATGTAGATAAATGAAATTTGGTTTATGACCGTGCAATTAAAATTACACTTCTATAGCAAATTTTAGTTTCAATTAATCAAAAAAAGGCATCCTAAATGCACAATCCGTGTTCTTCAATGCAGAAAAAAAAAGAAAGAAAAAGAAAACGCTAATAAAAATAATGAAATTCTGGAAATAAAAATTTGAATACTCGTGGCACTCACAGCCCTGCCGGAAGTCCATACTTTTTTATATGATATACAAACAGGGACAGGAAAGATAGCTATTTTATCAGAGAGAAAACATGATAGTTATTTGCAAGCCATTCTCACTGGTTTGTCTCCTTATTCTGAAAGGATAAAACCAAATTTAATAACTATCATAATAATGGAAAGCATAATGCGGAATATCAAATTAAAACTTATAAATGAAGTTGCCTGAAATCGCACGTTTTTATACGATATTTATAATATTGAAAATTTTGTAACTCACTCGGTATAAGTTGCAATAAAATGGTTCTTTTTAGGTAGATTCCTATAGAAAGATTACCTATAGCAGTGGTTCTCATGACAAGATTTTGGGAAAATTTCTAGAAAAATAAATCCAATTAGCCAACGTAGTGCCTCATTAAGACAAAAAATTATTGTAAATTGTTTTCGATAGTTGCAATATCTTAAAAGTAAGGAGCTAAAAAGTGATTTTCAAGCCTAACTTTGACTAATTTTAACGTCAATAATTTATATTTCCTGTTTTGAAAAAATGAAGTAGTAATAAAAATCTAATGAATTGTAGTAATAAAAATCATTATGGCTTTGACCAAAGTATAGATATTTTTATTAATCGACTAAAAGGAATTATTCGCTAATAAAGATCGGCAGTGATATCACGTTAATCTATTGACTAGGTTTGCCAATGACATGCGGTTAAGCCTAATGTTTGCCAAAGACATGCAGTTAGTAAGAAATACAATAATGCCGAGGAATATATTTTTTAAAATCCAGATGATAAATTTACTTTTACTCCTATTAACATTTATAATTGAAATATTTAAATGCATAAAATTACGATCTTAATTAAAATATTAATTAAGAAAAGTACGATTTTCTTCCTGAAATATAAATGAAAATCAAACGATAAATTCGTACTTTCTACCATAAAACGTTATTGTTTGCATTAAATTGAAAGAGCAATAATCTCAAGCGAAGTTACTTTCTTGGCATTTGTTTAGAAGATAAAATTTGAGTTCCTTCCGTTTAATAAAAATTTTTGGCATTTGCTAAAAACTTCAATAATATTTCAATAATATAACCATTGTGAAAAGCGTAGATTTATATATTATTTTTATTCGGTTTTACTTTGATATGATTTATTTTTCAAATAAAAACTAAATTATTCTATAGAAATATAAACATTACCTACGGTTACTTCAATATACAATATTTCATTTTTACTTCATCGTAAACCAGGTATAGAAAAGCATTTTAATTGGCCAAAAAATTTAAACTCGAGATTTTAATGAAACTCCTAGTTCGCCCCTGAGTGATGAAAACATATTTTTGACATTATGGCTGTCTGTCACAAAGAGAAGTCAAAAACGTTTTGAGGTATAGAAATGAAATTTCATATACGGTCTTTTCACCAAATGTGTGATTTCCGCCAAATGTTGTGCAGAACCTGTTCAGAGGAAATCTGTCTATTTGGCTGTTTAAGTAAAGTCAAGTGCAAATGGACACATTCATTTCAAAACACAAAGAGCTATATAAATACAATTTGGTACACAGGTTAAGTAACTGAAATATTTTTTCGTAACAACTTTTGAACCAATCTGTCAAGCTGTTGACCATCAGCTGACCCGCACTGTCTTATGCATATAAATGCGATAATTCATAAACCCAATGATCTAAATCAGTGAAATTCGTTTGTATTGTGACTACATTTGCAGTTCCGTGTCAAATTTAGGTGCGAATCGGTCAAAAAGGCGTTCGAAACAGGTAATCTCAAAATATATTCAGCAAAAATGGTAGATTCAGGCCAAAGATCTGTACTTTGTGACTATCACCAGATCTGTGATGTATAACTACTTTGCATAGCATCGCTGAACCCATGCAAAGTATTCGTGTTCTTATCTAAGGTCCATAACTTTATGCGGGAAGAGGGAGGATTTATCAGAGTGAGTGCGAGAATGTTCCGGGAACACCATTCCCCTTGTCTTATTGTCAAAGGATTGAAAGGAATTTGAAAATAGTTACTTAGATGTGAAGGAATCTGCCTTTGCCTTCCAGCTTACCCAGAGGAATTTTTTTTGTTTAAAATTATTCGCCTTTGGTGACTAGATGGTTCGCTAGAAATATTGATTATATTTATTTTTCTTTACATCTTGTAGATATAATATCATGTCCAGGATTTCGTCAAATTATCAGATATTAAAACTATGTTATTTTAACTATCTCCTACATATGCTCTCTTTATTGTTTATATGAACCTTTCTAATGGAGATCATTCACATTGTTTTCTCACTGCTCAACGCTCTCAACACACACTTTATTAAAACTCTCTCTGCTGATAGCTACAAAAACTCACAAGATGGCGTTGGCATCAGAACATACCGCCCGCCTTGAAATATTACATTTCAAATATTACATGGTAAATATTCAAAATACGACCAATGGTCCAATTGGTACACGGTAAATTTTCCTCTTTCAACCGTACCAAATCACCTGTCTTGACATTGGTTTTAATTATTTGCCATTTCGTGCGTTTTTGGAAATGGCTTAAATAGGTAATATGCCAACGTTTTCAAATAAGTTGGACAATTTTCGTTACTCTTTGCCACAATTTTAACTTATTAGTGTCTAAACTCGTAATATATGGATCAATTATTGCATTGATAGGCCTGCCTATTAAAAAAATATGCCAGTGTCAAGCCCTTTAAGTCATCTATATTGGAGGACAATGGTGATAATGGTCTGGAATTTAGAATTCCTTCTATTTAATTTGTAAAAATCAAAAATTTCTCATAAGTTAGCCTACTACACCTACTACACGTTTCAGATGGTACTTAAAGGACTTCACTCTGGCCTCCCAAAGGCCTCCAAAATTGGGTGATCGGGGGAATGAATTTCCATTCAACTTTCTCTGAGAGTAAATGCTCAGCGAGAATTTTATCTTGATCAATTACAATCTCAAGTAATCTCTTAATTTCTCTATTTGCTCCAATAAAAGTTTGAGCATTATCCGAATACATTTTGGATGATTTGCCTGTCCTTTCAAAAAATCTTTTTAGTGTAGCAAAAAAAATTCAGTCGTTAAGTCACTCATAGTCTCTAGATGAATTGCTTTGGTTACAAAGCATATAAAAATACACACATAGACTTTGTTTAAAATACCTTTCCTCTGATTGCGATATTTTATGAAGAATGGTTCACAAAAATCAACTCCACTCACATTGAATGGATAGTTAGGTGTTACTCGATCTCTCGACAAATCTCCCATTATCTGGTCTAACGCAACAGGTTTAGCCTTAAAGCACACAATACATGAATTAACTATTTTTTTACACAAATCGCGATCCAATATTTTTGACATATGAGATATAACAATAGTTTTGGTAAAACATGCAAATTTTTTAGATGAAAATGTTCTACAATTAAATAAGACAGTGTAGGATTTTTAGATAAAATAATTGGAAATTTACTATCAAAATCCAAATCACTGTGGGTAAGTCTTCCACCAATTCTCAAAATGCCATTTTCATCCAAAATGGAAAATAAATTTTTTACTTGACTGTCAGTATTGACAAAACCTGATACCTTGAGAAACTTTATTTCTTTGTGAAAGTTTTCCTCTTGAACAATTTTAAGGAGCTTCATTTCAGATTCCTTTAATTCAATAGCTTTTAAGATTCCAAAATTCTTAGGAAAATTAGCATTACAATTTTTCAAGAAACTGTAAATATAACTTAATATCCTAATTAACCGAAAATAATTATTACTTAAACCAATTATATCATGCACAAAATTGTTCATCTTACCATTAAGATAAACAAAGTTATTAGAGTCACTAAATTTCAAACGTTCTAGTTCATGTTGTATCACTCTCTGGTTGATCTTAAACTCGGATTGGAAATCTTCAATGGAACTCACTGGTGGTGGCTCACTGAAATACATGTTCCCAGTGGACAAGAATGGAGGTCCTGTCCACCATAATGAACTGTGGAGCAGGCTTGATGGGTCGAGACCTCTGGAAATGAGGTCAGCCGGGTTCTGAGACGAGGAACATGGTGCCACTGTTCTGCAGATGTCAGCTGTTGAATGGTGGAAACTCGATTTCCCACAAAGGTCTTTAGCACGTTAGGGTCTTTTTGGATCCATGCTAAAACTATTGTTGAATCATTCCACAGGTACGTTGGAGGTGAATCAACTTGTAAAGCAATCACAACTCGTTTCATCAGCTTTGACAAGAGGACGACGGCATACAGCTCAAGTCGCGGTATTGTGACACTTTTCACTGGTGAGATTCTGCTTTTGATCGTCACAAGTTTCACTTTGGTATGCCGTTTGACGAATAAGAACGATAGTATATCACTGCCCCTTAACACTTTTCTGAAGCGTCGGCAAAACCGTGTAATTCAATCCTTGTCGCATGCGGATGCACAATACACCTTTCAATGCAGATACTGTTTATACTCTTGAAATCCTCAAGGAACTGGTGCCATTTTTGGCTCTTTCAGGTGGCAACTCATCCATCCAGGCAATTTTAAGACTCCAAAGGCTGTGCATGAAGATCTTGGATTTTGCGACTATTAGACCAAATAGTCCCAGTGGGTCGAAAAGTCTAGCAATAGTCGAAAGAACACATCTCTTGTAGTAAGAATTCTTTAAATCAACTGCAACTTTGAAAACAAAGCAGTCCTCTAGAGATTTCCAGGACACTCCTAACGTCTATGTCTCGATGAGATTTTCAAAGTCATATCCTCCATCGATATTTGAAGCCAATTCTAAGTGGCTGCTTTGTGAAGCTGCATTTCTCCTTTCGCCAATATACCAGAAAGTTGACTCTTCAGTTCCTTAGCTTCCTCTAAAGAAGATACGCCGCAAAGAACGTCATCCACGTAAAAGTTCTGTCTAAGAATTCGTGCAGCTAAGGGAAGGCTCTTCTCTTCATCTTTAGACAGTTGCAACAGTACTCTTGTTGCTAAAAAGGGAGCACTCACTGTTCCATAAGTCACTGTTTTAAGTTCAATTTTTTTTACTCGATCATCAAGATTTTCTTTCCACAAAATTCTGAGCAACGGTCGCGGGCTCTCGTGCATACGATACATCATTTTCACATCGGCCGAAAAGGCATGAGGATGCTCTCTGAATTTTATCATGATTACAAATAAGTCATCTTGCACAAGTCCTCCGTTATATTGCAATGAATTGAGCGACAATCCATTACTTGTCGGATTCGACGCATTAAAGACCACCCACAATTTAGTAGTACTTTTTTGTGACCGATATACGCTGTGATGTGGCATATAATAACTTATCGCTGAATTATCCTCCACGGTGATTACTTCTTTCATGTGTACTAAATATTCATATTCGTGTATGAAATCATATATATATAACTTTAGGTATTGAGGATCTCTCTCTAACCTAATCCATAGTGCATCCAATCGTTTGAAAACTATGTCTCTTGATTCACCTAAACATTTCGGATCGTCTTTAAGGGGCATTTTAACTATGTACCGGCCCTCAACATCCCTTGAATGCGTTTTCACGAAATGTTCCTCACACAAAACTGTCTCTTTATTTTTGGTTCGTTCTAAATCAACATTTTATAATTCCGAAAATTTTCTTAAGGTATCATTTAAATCCCCTTCTTTAATTAATCCACAATATACTTTTAACTCACTGTTTACACAACTACTACTACCTGATGCCACGAACCCAAACACTATATTTTGAAAAATAAGATTAGAATTTTGTGAATAAATTTGCCCGCTCCGTAATAATTCATAGAAAATTTCCGCACCTAATAAACAGTCAATGGGACCTGGAATATAAAAAGTATCGTCTGCTAAATTAATGTTCTCAGGAATTTGTCCTTCTACATTTAAAAATTTGGCTGGAGTTAAATCGGTAATTTTCTCTACTACTAACATATTTATTTCTCTTTTGAAGCTGATTTCGGAATTTGAAATTACCGCACTTACGCAATTTTTAACACTCATGGAAGAATCATTTAAACACGTTACTAGAATATTTACTTTTTCTTTTTTCAATCCCAATTTGTCTGCACATTGCCTGATCATTGCCATAAGATGAGTCATCGACCCGACGTCTAATAAACATCTGACCTCCTGCCAAAAACCAAATGCGTCTCGAATGAAACATTTAACAGTGATCAAAAAGGCTGTTTTACTCTTTTCATTTTTGTTTATGGCGAATACCGATTTATGAGCATATCCCGAACTATCTGGTGTCTGTAATGTTGAGGGGACAGGGGGGGGGGTAAGATGGGTGAAATACTTTCGCTTTCTCATTAAGCGATGACCCTGAACTATTGGCTGTCTCTATTTGATGCGAGTAATAGAATCACTTTCATTTTTGATGATTTATTTTATGTCTCGGGAAATGGAGAAGAGTATGATGCTTCCGGTTGCATGCTTTACAAGTTTTTGCCTCACATCTTATGGCTGAACATTTTTCTTTTAAACAAAGAAAGCAAAGGCGCTGTTTTTTAACTACCTCAACTCTTTCTTCAACAGGAAGTTGTTTAAATTTTGTACAAAAGGACATTGTGTGATTTTCAAAACAGAATGAATACTTTGACTCATTAACATCGGACAAAAAAAAAACACTTGTAACATTTTTATGACTTTTTTTTCGAATCTGTTTTTAATGAATTCATTTTGTTTAAAAGCTGAATTCGACTCATTTTTACTCGAACCTTTTGATGATACAAACAAATCCAACTCCCGACCTAAATGTTGTGGTTTAGTACCAATCTTCCCCTTGTTTAATGCTGATATAACTCATTAATTCCTGATCAAGGGAATTAAATATTTGATCTGATACTATTAACTGGCATAAATCATTAAATTCACTTACGTTTCTCAATTGACGATAGTATTCGAACATAGAGCCAACTCTAAATACAAATTGAACATAGTTTTCTGTAGCTAATTTTTGAGCTTTTCGAAATTGATATAGACACTCTTGAGGAGTAGGCTGAAATTGCTTTAACACTAATTATTTAATTTTTTCATAATTTTCCAGTTCCTCCTCTTTGACGTAAATCATTAAATTTCCTACTCTTTCTCCCAAAATATTTAATAAAATTTCGGCTTTAAATTCTTCTGCGACATTTTTAGTTTTGAAAGCCTTTTCTATTGATCGAAAGAACAAATTGAATGCTTCTGTTTTAGAAGCGACAGGTATCGTTAAAGATTTTACACTTTTAATTAAGTTTTCTATACTAAAAGACTCGATATCTATCTTTTTTACGTGTTCTGGAGCCATTTTACTTTTTGCATATGTTAGCTCAAGCTCTTTATTAAGCTGCTCTAGTTTAACTTTTTCTAATTCTAATTTAACTTTTTCTTGTTCAATTTGAGATTTTTCATTATCTTTTTTAGATTTCTTTTCTTTTAAAACATATTTAATTACACTTTGAATAAATTCTTTATCTGTTTTGAAAACTTCACTACTCTCAATTATTGTTCTTAAATCTAAAATTTTTGGATTCACTGGTACCTATAATCCTAACTCTTCAGCGATAAGCACAAGCTCGTCTTTTTTAAGATTTTTAAGCAAAGCCATTTTACGAGTATATTAGTTTGAAAACGAAACTACAAACCAAGGGAACTGCTCTCACCTGGAATTGGACACTACACTCTTGATTGGCACTCGTAATCACTCAAAAACACAATTCTTCACAAAATAAACCTCCGGTTTAGACTACATTCGCACTTTTTACATTTGGAAAGAACCATCGTTCTTACACACATAGTATACACACCCCTTTTCGCTCAGGCTCTACGGACCATGTTTTCTCACTGCTCAATGCTCACAACACACACTTTATTAAAACTCTCTCTGCCGATAACTGCAAAAACTCACAAGATGGCATTGGCGTCAGAACACACATGGTATCATCTATTTTCTAAATTTCGAGAAATTGTAACTTCATTCTGTAATGCGACTCATAGAAAATATTAAACAAAACTTTGTTTTTTAGATTTTAAAAATACAAAAAATGAAGAGATCATATATTTACTGAAACAATGAAAACAATTAGTTCACGACGATAATGTAATATTTTGTTGAAAATTAGGCAGAAAGTTTTGAAGCACTTCATATTTTCAGGAAAAATTGAATATTAAATGACATCATTCTCTCTGACACTCGTCCTATTCCAGAAAAATTTGCTTTATCCACATTCTTAAAAGCTAAAGTATATTTTGAAGGATTGGTTTATTTAATAGATATTTCCCGACCTCGCATCCGATGACGAAAAGAGAAACAGTCATCACAATCTCTTTGAGGCTTTACGAACTTAGCATATAGACTTTTAGATTGCAAGACTCCACCCACCTTTCAAAATATAAAAATCAAGAATTTCGAAATCTGAATTTTACGTTTGAATACATGGATAATATCTTAACTGTATTTTCCTCGGAAAAAATAATCAAAGGCGTTTAAATATCTAAAAAAATCATTTTAATAAAACGTTAACATTAAAGTCTTATTCCTCAAATGATATGAACATAAATGAATGATTATTTTATTTAAGCCAATAATATGAACAAAAATTGAATTTTCCAGATATTTAATAACACTTTAAGGAGTATATTGCATTCTTAAATAAATCGAAGTAATTATAAATTATTTAACACAATTCTGGAAATACGGGCATTCTTAGGAATTGTGAATTTTTACAATAAAATTGTAGTAAAAACTGAAGAAATCTTGCATGAATATCTAAGAAGACAAAAAGACAGAAAAAAATGAAAAAAAGAAAGGCATATGCAAAATTTTATTGGACATTATTAAATAGATATTTCCTGAACTCGCATCCGAAGAAGAAAAGATAGAGAGAGCCATCACAATCTCTTTTAAGCTTTACGAATTTAACATATTGCCTTTTAGATTGCAAGACTCCACACACCTTTCAAAATATAAACATCAAGTATTTCGAAATCCGAATTTTGAGTTTGAATATATGGATGATATCTTAACTGTGTATGCCTCAATAAAAGATAATCAAAGGCGTTGAAATATTTTGAAAAATCATTATTAAAAAAAAAAAAGAAGCATTAACATTAAAGCTTTATTCCTCAAATGATATCAACATGAAGATTACTTTATTTAAGCCAATAATATGAACCTCAAAATTTGAATTTTCCGGATATCTAATAACACTTTAAGGAGTATATTGCATTATTAAATGTATCCAAGTAATTATAAATTAGTTAGCACAATTCATGAAATAAGGACTTTCATAGGAATGGTGAATTATTACAATAAAAATGTAGTAAAAAATTCAAGAAATCTTGCATGAATATCTAAGAAAACAGAAAGACAGATACAATATTCATTGGACTGATGACTCGATAAAAATTTTCGAACAATACAAACTTTCATAAGCACAATTATGTTAAGCTATTCTGATTTTCAATTACCTTCGTCTTTTTGTCCAGAAGCCTAGCTGGGCTGGAAATTCACTATTTCAACAATTTAAAAATGAAGCTAAACTAATAATTTTAGTTATATAAAACGGTTTCATATGAGTGTTTTGTGAAACCGTATTTCAAAATAACATATTTACATAGATGTTTTCTGAGCTTGAATAATATGATCGAGATAAATATAGTTAGTTACAGTTTTTATTTACTCCTTTATTGATTAGGAATTTATTTATGTGATATTCGCCATGGCTATGATTAGCTAGCTGGAGTGATCTCTAAAATTTTCTGTCATTCTCTCTAAAGATGTTATTCCCTCTCTTCGCTGCATATAAAATTGGGCAAGACTCAGTAAACTATAAATGCTCATAGTTTTATTTTTACAGTCTCTCAGATGAGATTTGTGTGCCTTGTAGTTTAGAAAGACGATTGGTACGTGTGTACTACAGTAGTTAAGAAATATCGATCTTCGTTGTAAATTTACCATGCAATATTTGGCAAATTTCATTTTCGAAATTGATTACTGGCATGCAGTTAATACACAAGTACCAGAAAATAATCAAATATGTTATTTTGACCGCCCTTTTTCCGACAAATTGAAACCATAATTTGACACAATTTTAGAATCACACAATTAGATATAAAATTTCATTCAAGTGATTAAGTTTTTTTATATTGATTTTCATTTTAAATGCCAAACATATATTTCTAATTTCATCTATCCAGCTATCTAAGTTTTGTAAATATCATATCTAATGGCATTCGGACAAACGGACAAACATATACCTTTTGAGTGAATCTCGTTTAAAATTTGATAGAAATAAAAATTTAGAGTAGAGAATACTTCCAAAATTTCATCGGGCTAGCTCAAAGCATTTTAAAGTTATCATGTTCACAGACAGACAAGCAGACAAAATGTGTTTTTCAGACACAGAGAAGTCTGAAATTTGAAAATTTATCAAAATCTCTCATTCGCATTTTTTTTTTTTTTTTTTTGACGATTACGATACTTTCTCTTAGTATATTTCATATTTGAGAAAGTAAAAAAGAGGGGAAGAAAATGGGAGAGTCATTAAATAATAACATAGCAACCAATGTGAAATCATTATAAGCATATAGAAAATGAGATTGAATTATGAGTGGAAAATAAAAACTACAGAAATAATAACTCTCAATGATACAATGCTTGCAGAGAATAAAATTTTAAGTACATTTGTGTTAGTGATGGTGGAGAACGTTTGATAACGCATTGTCTTGCCAAAATTGCCTTAGATTACACGTTGTAGGATACATTTTTTTGTGCAAGTATATTCAAATTTGGAGTAAAAAGTCTACCTTTTTCTGATTCCCTTTCATTCAAATTATAGATATTATATCCTCAAAAAATTATATTGCGAAATTTCGATGAATCCCTAACTTATGTAACTCTCTTTCATAGAACATCTCCTTTTTAAACAAAATATTCAATCTGTATGTCACTGCGAAAACTTACGACCCCAATTCATCTTTCCAATAACATAAAAGACCTCGATTAATTTTTCAGAAAAATCTTTCAACAAGAAGTCAATCGATGCCTTTGTCCAAGTTCAATTTGGACAAGATAATAAAGAGTAGAGCAAGCTATATGTATAAAATTTAGCATATGACTTGATATTCAGTATTTTAAACATGTATTAAAGCGTTGATCAAATGCAACTTTATATTGACTGTCATAAAATGTTGCATATTATTTTACATTTATTATTGAACACATATATTCAGTGTTGATCAAATGTAATTTTATGTTGACTGCCATTTTTTTTGTCATGTCTTTTCATAAGTATGGGAATGCGGTAATTCATAAACACAACAAAATCAAACTCTGAATGTGATTTTTACAGGAAAATTATGGATTTAGAAATTAATACTTCAAAGCGTAAAATGTATGCGTATTTGTCTCCCCCGATATCTGTGGACATAACTCAAAATTACTATAAGAACATTATAAATGAAAACATATATATATTTACTTGGTATCTTCAATTTTAGCAGAAAAGAGACTTTTTTCTAATTTGATATCTAAGCACAAACCACGCCATGTTATGGTAGAATATCAGAAAGAACTACGAATTATGCTTCACATAGTCAAAGAAGTAACTCAAACGGACAAAACAAAAATTACCATAAGAACTATATGAATAAAAAATCATATATTTTCTTGGCACTACTACATTCTATCCTAGCAGAAAAGTTACTTTTTCTAATTTGATATCTAGGCTCAAACCTCGCCATGTTGTGGAAGCATATCAGAAAAAATTAAGAAAAACGCTTCACATCCTTAAACAAGGAATTCAAAAGGATATAACTCAAAAACACTATAAGAACTATGTAGGTGAAAAATTATATATTTTCATGGCACTGACATCTTCAATCTTAGCAGAAAATATATTTTTTTCATGTTTGATATCTAAGCTCAAACTATGCCATGTTATGGATGTCTTTTAGAAAAAATTCAGAAATAAACTTCCCATCATTAAACAAGAAAGTAATTCAGTGAATGACACAGTCATACTCCAAAAGATAAAAGATTACATTCCACGATTTCGATGATCTCTCGTCTTATTAATAGAACTTTTCCGCATCCTGCTGGGGGAGAGGAGTGGACGAAAGAGAAAGACATCTTTAGAGGTCAGCCGAGAGAATGGCATGACTGAAAGGGAAATGAAGCGAAGACCGACTGACCCCCTTTCCCTTGTATAAAAGACCCGCGTCCCGTGCTGGACACATTCTCAGCATCATGGGAAGTTCCAAGGTAAGTTCTTCCTCTTCTCTCCCTTCAGTTCTTGTAACCTTTTCACTTTGGTTTCAACATCATGACGAAGACATACTAATGTTATACTAGACTAAATTTTATTCTAAAAATTATGTAATTCTACCTGCATATAGTTATATTTTGATAATAATCATTTGTAAGATATAAATTTTAATGTAATGGAAAACTAAAAGTTGTAATTGGTACTCTACCATAGATGAAATATTAGTGGTAATCATCTGAAACAGAAAAATTTTAAGGCGATAGTTTACTAAGAAAATTATAATTGAAAATATGCCTTAATATTTTCTTTAAATGTAAACAGTTTTAACTTGGAGATGTCAGATAATAAGGCGATGTCTTGTTGAGAAAGTTTTATTTTGTTTTCTTCCATTTGTAAGTATACTGATGACAATTAATAGTCATCGGAATATTTTCAACTTTATGTTTTATATTTTAGCTTTACCCATATTCGGTAGTTAATCAATCATAATGTTAGTTTTTCAAGTGATATTTCTTTTTAACTGAAGGAGGTTTTGCTTTAGATTAAAAGTAACCATTTTGAATCACTCGATATTATAATCATGCAAAATTAATAAAAGCAAATTGATTTAAAAATTTGATAAATTAATTTTTTTAAAAAGGAAGGTCTTCCTCATTCTCTACATTTTATTATGACTAAAGAAATATAGGAACTAGTAAAATTGTTAAAATAAATTCTTGGAATGTGCAGATGAGAAGATTTTTCCAAAATAAAGAAATTCTTCTTTTATTTACTTTCACGTACACGTAGAATATAGCAAGTATTGTAATCGTTAAAAAAGAAATCGAACTCGAGGTTTTGAAAGATACTCCATGTTTCAGAACTTCTTGAGTTCGAAAAACCGATTTTTATGCCTGTCAGTCTAATCGTCTGAGAACCCGATATCTCAGCATCCCTTTGAGGTAGTCGGCTGAAATTTGACTTAAAATAAAGACCTAATTTGTAGATTTCCTACAAATTTTGATCAAAATCTTTTCACCTGATGTCTGTCTGTCCGGCTGTTAGAATATAAGTTATCATAATAACTACAAAACGAAGAAAGCTAAATGGATAAAATTCGGTACACATATTTAACATCCATCAAATTTTGAGACATATCGGACTAGAAGTTGACTGTCTGTAAATCTGAATTTTCTGAAAAATGTAAACGTGATAACTGAAAATGACTTAAATTTATCAAATTTGATATGCGATTTTATGACTACAAGCTTAGTTTTGTGTCAAATATTTGTTTCAATCGGGAAGGAAAAACGCTTTTGAAATAAAAATTTGATTTTCGGATATTATTAACCGAATTTCAGAGTTTATCGCCAAATAACCAGGATGTCATGATAGATTCAGTAAAAGTGCTAAATTTTATGCCGAAGTAAAAGGTTATATTTCGTAACTATTGTACGCCAATGCCATGGAAGGCGTTTTCTTGGATAACACCTTTATTAAAGTATGCAAAAGCTTTTGAGAAAGTCCCTGCTGTTGGTTTAGTACAAAGATACTTGTTTAATTTTAAAATGCTTATTTTCATTAATTTATGGCTATATAATAGTGAAAAGATGAATTTAGTATTCTTAGAGAAAAATATTCGTCGGATGATCAGTCACTTGCTAAAGTAGCTGATGCAGGAATAAAAAAAAAAAGCAATTTAACTAAATATTTTTAAGTAGCTCTTAAGTAAAATAAATCGAGAAATATATATATATTAAAGATATTAAAAACTAAAAATTCGAACAAATTTATATTTTATAAATTTATTAATGTATAGCTTTAGTAAATGCATTTAAATAATATTTTTTTTCATTACCCTTTGATTTTTCAGAGTTGGGTTGCTTGGGCAACTGTGAGTTGCCTCGTTCTTTCTGTATCTAGCCTCAATGGAGGTGGATACGGTGGCGGCGGAGGAGGATATGGTGGTGGAGGCCATGGTGGCAGTGGTGGAGGAGGAGGACATGGAGGTGGAGGTGGTGGCGGCTATGGCGGAGGAGGTGGAGGAGGCGACACTGTTTTTGTTGCCGTACCTATTCAATCTATAAGTGGCGGACATGGAGGAGGCGCTGGAGGCTATGGTGGCTTCGAAGGTGGCAGTGGAGGATACGGTGATGGTGGAATAGGAGGATTCGGAGGAGGTGGAGGAGGATATGGTGGTGGAGGAAAAGGAGGATTCGGAGGAGGTGGAGGAGGATATGGCGGTGGAGAATACGGTGGTGGAGGAAAAGGAGGATTCGGAGGAGGTGGAGGAGGATATGGCGGTGGAGGATACGGTGGTGGAGGAAAAGGAGGATTCGGAGGAGGTGGAGGAGGATACGGTGGCGGAGGACATGGAGGAGGAGGCGGTGGATATGGAGGTGGAGGATATGGTAAGTTTACTCAACTCTATTTCCAAAACTTTAAATCAAAGTTAAACTTAACTCATTAACCCTCAGAGACTAAGTTTTTCCTTAAATTTATTTGTGAAGGAATCGATAATAATAGTTATTTATTTATAATTGAAAATAATTTTATTTATACATAACTACTTGCATCTTGCATTAATAAAATTTTTATAAATATTATGTTACGTCTGTTTAGCTAATTTTCTATAAAAAAAAACAAGTTTTCTTAGAAATGAAATTTTATTTCATAAATATTTGAATTTGATTTCTTTAGCATAATTTAAAAGAATTTGAATGAAACATATCTTTCCCTTAATTTATATTTTGATTTCTAATTAATAAATAATTCTATATTTTTTATATCAATTTTAAACAAAGTTCACTTTTGTAACTTAAAATAGAGCATCAGTTTTAATTTATTAAAATGAAATTTATATTCTAATTTGAAAATGTTTGTTTAAAATATATTTAAAGTAAACATAAAAAGATGAAATCAGAATAATTTAAATTAATAAGAATGACAAATAATTTAATTTAATATGCATTAATATATTTTTTTACTTTTCTTGCTGAAATTAGGCAAAACAATCAATTTGTTAGCTTCATATTTTTGAATAGATTTTTTTTATTTTTGATTTTTAATTAAAAACTTTTTACTAGTATTTTAAAGTGTAAAAAATGTGTTTAACTACAAATAAAATTAAAAATATAGTAAGCATAAAAATAAATATTAAAAGTATCATATTAGTTGACCGTGAAAGCAAGAAACGCTGATAAATGAAATAATTTTGAAATCAGCTTAATTTCGTTCAATTTTTTTTTAAACTAAAAAAGGAATCTTATGCCTAGTAGAATTCTTTTAAAAAGTCAGAATTAGTTACCTTTAACCAAATATAAAGTAGATAAATTCTTTGGACAAACAATAACACATTTTTATCTTTTGTAACTGAAATTTCATAAATTTTGATAATTTTAGGAAGTGGCAACGGTGGCGGAAAAGGTGGTAGCGGAGGTGTAGCTATCGTCGGCATCAATTTGTCTCAACTTGGAGTAGGAGGAGGAGGCCACGGAGGTGGCGGTGGAGGATATGGAGGAGGAGGATTCGGAGGTGGTAGTGGAGGAGGATATGGCGGTGGTAAAGGATCCGGTGGTGGTTATGGAGGAGGATCTGGAGGTGGTCATGGCGGAGGATCAGGAAGTGGTTATGGAGGAGGATCTGGATTTGGAAAAGGAAGTGGCAGTGGATATGGAGGAGGTTCTGGATTTGGTAAAGGAGGGGGTGGAGGATATGGAGGTGGTGCTGGAGGATACGGTGGTGGTGGAAAAGGAAGTGGAGGATACTATTGAAGAGACAGATGTAAGTAAATATATTTAACATATTTGTTTTTTTAATCAAAAATTATTATGAGAATCAACATTTTAATTTAGAAAAAGAATCAAATTTAAATAATCATCTTTCCTTTTTGGAATCATATTAAATAAGAATTATGAAATTACGAATTGTAATACAGATCAGACTTTCGGGAAACTTTAGTTTACTTGCATATTCTAAATTTTAAAATTCAACTCTATATAGCAATTTTCATTGATATTTAAGAATGAGTATTTAATAATTGATTCTGCATTAATCACCAAGATTTTAATGCTTCGTATACGTTGCTCATATTCCTTTCCTAATCCCCTACTAAAAATAAGAACTATTAATGTATCAAAACGTTACTTTTAAGCATATTTTGTTGCTTGAGTTTAGATTTAGTATCAAAGAATTATAAATCCTCGCTTACAAAACATTTAAATGTTTCTCTGTTGATAAATTAATATTTGATCAATAATGGTGTTATTGACGGCCTTTATTGAAACTCATACTAAATTTACTATTTTTGATAAAGTTAACATAATATTATATATAAATAATATGTAAAATTTTTAAAACAGTTTCCTTTTTTGCAATTCATCTAAGAATCAAAGTTAAAAAAACTAAAGTTTTTCCTCTTTTCTTTCTTTCAGCTTAAAGAAGAAGCACTAACAGTGAGATCTTCTCACAAAAAAGAGAATCCACTTCTTCAGTTGTTTACTTACTGCACAGAGCCCAGATAACTCTGTCTATCTCATGAAATGTAAAAATGTCATCCGTTCATGAGGAAGAGTCGAGAATGAGAGGAAAAAAGTCAGTCCTGTCTTCTCTCAGTGTTGTATATTTATAAGTCAACGTGTTCAATAAAATGTGAATTTTGTATATAAAAATACAGTTCCTCTCTCTCTCTCTCTATATATATATATATATATATATATATATATATATATACATATATGAATTCATGACAATCTGAAAATGTAGCTTTAAGAATTCTGAAAAGGAGAACAGAAACCTACAATGGAACGAATATTCATTTTTGGAAACACGATTTTAATTTAATGTTGTGAGATATGCTCAATATGAAATATTTAGAACTAATATCTCTTTAACAGATGCTTTATAAAGTACCGTATTTAACTTAAAAATGTACAAGATTTTCTTTTAACATAGATATAATTTATGAAATTAAATATATTCAGCACAAAACTTGAGATATTTGGCAATGCTTTGACTAAAAACATTTTCATGCAATTTTTCAATAAATCATTAATTCTTAATTAACAAGAGCCCTTCACAGAATCTAATTTTTAGTATATATAATATTTGTATTGAATAAAGTATATATAATATTTGTATTGAAAAGTATTTTGGTGTCGATTAATATATAAAATCTCATTATTGACAGTGATATTATTATTAAATAAAATAAGAATTTCATTTCTTCCAAATAACTTTTAAATGTTTGATTTCCGAAAAATATCAGAATAACCTAAATGTTTAAATAAACATCAAAAAGATTATTTACATTAAATGAATGACAGTATTTACAAAATTTATAGTTAAAGAACTGAAAAATGATATTTTAAGAGATAGGAATAATTTTAAAAAATAGAACATATTAAAGAATAAGATTGATTTTTAATGTCAAAATTGAAATAAAATATGTATATTTGCAACTTGACAGATATAATTAATTGTTTAAAAATATTTATAATATTTTTATTTAATAAGAATAACTACATTGTTAATAAAACAATTTTCCCTATACATGGATATATAATTTTAAATAAGAAATAAACTGTTTTCTGAAGTTTTATAAAACATTCAGTAAAACCTTCCACTTACATGAATGAGTAAAATATGAAGAAAATGAATTTGTTACGGCCAATGCCCGAAGTTCGGCCAATTCGCGTTTTGGTCAAGAAGTTTGGCTAAAGTCCGAAGTACTTGCAATTAATATTGTATATTCTACTTTGGCTGGCCATTTCGCGAAGTGGCTGGGATTCCATGGCCATAGCCCGATGTGATAATGGTAGATTGACCGGTAGGCTGCACATTAAACAAAATACTTAAAAATAAATAAAATGTTCTCATGCTTGAGTACTTCATGTTGTTATAATAGCTCCGAGTACAATAGATTTGAATTTGAAAAATGTATGTACTCACTTTTTGAATACGTACAGGGATTCGAATATGAGTATATGTTTTTCCAAATCTGCAGAAATTATGCAAACCTAAATTTGCAAAAAGAAATCTCGACTGACATGGTTGGACCCAGTGGGAATCGATCACCGACCGTTCGCTCTGGAGCCCAATGCGCTGCCAGCTAGACTAACTCATACAAGAGAGGCGTTTTCCAAGAAATGCTTTAAGGGTGATGGTCAGTCTTTTTCTACCTCACAGACCTAATGTTAAATCTTCCAGATTACATTCTCTTCCGAAATATCGATTCATAAAGTACGAACTTTTTAAAAAGGAAAAAAAAAACAATATTAAGAGTAAATTAAAATAAATATAATGACATTTATGTATAAAATATAAATAAGGACATGCTGTAGGTGAAATTCGACACATGGCGCCAACAAAAAAATGTCTTTAAATTATATTAACAACAAAATTATTTTTCTTTTATATGTTTTAATTAGCCCTTATATTTACTATTTACCTTTGGAAAAAAAATTCATATTTTTTGAAGCGATATTTCGGGAGACATTATGATCTGGGATCTTTAACATTAGGTCTATGAAGCAAGAAAAGACTAAGGATCACCCTTAAAGGTAGTTGACAAATTGAGTCCTCAATTTGCCTTTGTATTCATAACGATACGAAACGCATTTTGTTCGGTAAATATCATAATCTAAATCTATTAATAGACATTTAGCAGACGATTCCTTTTCAGACATTTTATAACTGCTACTATTTTTATTTAATTAAAATATTATTAAAAAGTAAAAGCAAACGATTTTTTTCTTTGATAAACATATTTTATTAATATTATTTCGTTAATTTTTTCTATAATAGCTGATGATCAAATGTAAACTTTTTGGGATCTGGCAATGTTTGTAAAGATATACTGTGAAGTTGAAAGAATAAACAAGGCGATGGTATTCTAAAATGCTTGGAGTATTATTTTACTTTTAAGAATTTAAGATGCTTTGCAAGCTATAGTTTAAAGCTTTAGAAAACGGGAAGCTTTCTAGAAAGCAAGCAAAACATTTGCTCAAGATATAATTCGTCCTTTTGAAGGGCACAAATCTAATCTTCACGCTATCACGTTGTTACAGCATATAGTACGTTCACTGAATAATTTCTATTATGGCTTTAATATGAGAACAGAATAACACGAGATTACATTTTTATATATTTACAAACTTATTTTTAATTCAGAGGTGTCATTTAAATTTGAACTTATGTCTGAAGCAATTGTACTTAAAAAAAAGAAAGTACACAGAAGTACTCATTTTTAAATTCTTCATTTTTAACATTGTATAAAACAATCTGCTCTTGATTTCTTTCTTCCTACTTTAGCAGATCGTCCCAAGCCACTTCGCGAATTGGCCTGCCAAAGCCCCAAAATCAAGAAAATATCGGACATTGGCCGGTAAGTTTGCACCAACGTTGGCCAAAACGCGAATTGGCCGTAACATATTCAATAATTTGAATTTGTGACAAGATCATTCATTGGCCGATTGGATCAACTTTCGTCCAATAGCTGTACTGAGACCTTTGTTGCTGATACAAACACAAGAGCACTATTGGCTCTCAACATAATTCAGTAGCATTATTAGTGTTATATTAAGCTGGGTTATGAGAAACTGAGTTTAAAAAAATATTAGAGTTACTTTTTTTCTTAATTTGGGGTGTGTAAAATGTGCAAAAAAAAATATTACAATTAGCAATATATTCAATTTAGAGGATTTGATGAGTTGCCATGATTTAAATTTTTCTCAGGAAGAAAAAACGCATGCTATGTCCTTCTTTTCTCGGAATATTAAGTCAGTCTAACACGATAATTCAAACACAGAGAATAAAATTTGAGTTATAATCATAGTACAAAAACTGAGGATACTAATCCAATTATACACGAAGTTCGTTTACAGGAAATCTGTCTGTCCTTTTATTTACTTATGGGAATAATAACTCAAATAAAGATTAAATATGGTTTTTATCATCATTGTTGTTGACTTTTATCATAAAGTTTTCATAAATTTCTTATACTAAATTTTTCAATTGGAAAGCGTATAATATGAATTATCTCTAACATTACTATATTATCGTATAATATGAATTTATCTCTAATATTTCTATACTCTGATATAATTCAGAAAGTTATCATTTGGAAATTAGAAAGTTTTAAGTAAAATTAATTAAATGTAGCCTGAATTAAAAAGTGAAATGAACTGATTTCGGGTTTTTAAAGTCATTTGGGAAAAATGCTTATTAAATATTATTAATTAAAGGTTAAGAATCAATAAAGGCTTTGCTTTTTAGTTTTTTTTTCTGCTTAAAATTTTACATTTTTGTTTTCTTCTCAGATTTTGTAGATAATATATAGTTTTTTGCATTTAGCTCCATAGAATTTTGAAAAATGTCATCTATGCAGGGAATATTAAAGATTAAATGTCACAGTTCCCTGTGAGAAATATCCTGTTCCCAAAATTATTTACTTGAATCATATTTTTAAAGACAAAAATATTTTTCAAAAGTTAATTTACTGATATCATATATCCAAATATTATATTAGTAAAGACAAGGTTGAAAAGATATCACATTTCCTTTGGGACTTTTCAAATTTAACACATTTCCTTTTGGATTAGACAAAGCCCAAACCAACATTCGAGACATATGCATCGAATATTTCAAGAAATGGATTTTATATTTGTACATATGGGGAGCATCTTATTTGTATTTACCTTCCCTTACTTGAAATCTTTGTACAAGTTTTTTTATTTAACAAGATAACTTTATTCGAAAGATTTTATAATTACGGATTACGATTCAATCGATTGTAATTAATAATGGATGTTTATGTAAGAGAGAATGATTGCAAACACTAATACTTAAAAAAGTGTGTTAAACTTTACCATAAGCTAGTCAAATAATAGTAAACTATAAGTTGTCCTATGACAGTTGAAGTAAATTACAAGTTACCGAATACAATTAATGAAGTAAGAAGTTTTCAAGGATTAGTATAGTTTATTTCTATTTTTTTCCCGAAACTTCCTCGCATGCTGTCTAACGTTATTAACTAATAATGTTAACTAACTAATAACTAATAATGTTATTCACCATTTCTAGGGCATAAAAGTGAAGAAAATATGGCCTAGCTGTGAATAACCACTAGAGAAAAATAGTTACGAAATGTTATTTTTTGGCACAAATCTAGTATTTTTACTGAATTTCTCTTGCGATCTTTCGCGTCTTTTTCGGAGAATAATATAAAAGCAAAATTAGAAATAGAGCTAAAATTGTAGTCACAAGATCGCTTACCAAGTTCTATTTATTTGATTTATTATGTTCACATGCATCTAAAAGCACCAACCGACAGACGACCAACCCATTGTCAGATTTGGCCCATCATCACGTTCATCAAAAATTGGCCAAATTTTGTTTATTTACATCTTTATTGTGTTCACTTACACTCGGACAGACAGGCTTTCTCTGAAAATAATTCGTCCAAAATTTGATAGAAATTTACAAGTTTGGTGTAAAATTTATATTTCATTTTTCTATCTCTAAACGTTTTTGTGCGATAGTTTTAAAATGCATATAGAATAATTCCAAAAATGGTTTATGTGACTCAGTGAAGTCTGTATCTAAAAATATCTACAGTCTACAATTTCTTAAACACTTAGCCGAATTTCATTTATTTAAGACATTATCGTGTTCACAGAAAGGCTTTCTATTCAGACTACGTCCAAAAATCTAATAGAAATTTACATATTTTGGTGTAAATTGTATATGTATCAAATTTTATCCGTCTAGCTCAAAATGTTTTTGAATGATAGTGTTCAGATGCAGATAGACCTAATTACAAAAATGTATTTCATGGAGGTCTGAAATGTACAGATTCGTTAAAATATCGAGTTCAAAAGTAAAAAGATGAAGTAAAATTCCAGCAATCTTGCACGAACATTTAAATCGTGCTGACAAGAAAGAGAGAATAAAAATACATTCAATAAAATGCGAAGAGATAAGAAAAGTTCCGAACAATGCAGACAAGCATTTATAAATGCAACTCTATTAAGCTATTCTTGTCCTCAGTCCATTTTATCTCTCTTTCCCAGACATCTGATTGCCGGTGTAAGTTCAATACAATAATTCGAAACTGGAAACCAAGCTCATTTTTCTTAAAGGAGCTAAATGAAATTCAAATAAATTATAGCAAGCATAAAAATGAATTCTTAATCTTGTATCGTTTGCTCAAGTAATTCAATCAACTTTTAGAAAAGAAGAGACTTTGTGATTAAGACTAGTAAATAACGACACTAATGCATTGTTTTCGACGAATGAATATCTTAGCTATACTAAAAAAATTTAGACATCTTCAGTACATATATCAGTTTTTATAGATTTTCAATATAACGTGTCTTTGTTGATTTTTAATAAAGAATTGTGTAAAAGGCTTTCATTTATTTTTAATACAGATAAGACAGTGTTAAAATTTTGTAAGAATTAAAAAAAAATTATAATTTCGATGTTTTTGGAAGTAACCATTTTAAAATAATCATTTTTGGTATATTTCTTGTTAGACATTAATATAATATTTTCTTTCCTAATGCTTCTGGAAATAAATAATTCCACTTTAATATGCATCAAATAAGAAGAACCATAAAATATACTTCCAGAATTATTGATAAAATTGAAAAAGTGCCTCAAAGTTGAGTATTCGCGAGTATAAATTGACAAGGAAAAAAATGTTAACTCACACAAAATCAAAATTTAAAATTTTAGACGCCAAGTGATGGCAGATTTCTTATTATACATATTGGCAATATTCATTCTTTTCTACTTACCAATTACTATTTATTGCCTAACTTGTATTTAAATATATGCAAGTTGAACGGAAGTTATTCAACTCCAAAACAATACAGAAGAATCAATTTATAATTCAGCAAGATAGAATGGCACATTAATAATATATTGTTAGGATTGTTTGCTTTTCTTCAAGAAAACTAATTCCTCACTTTATGACTAACTGAAGAATTAGGTTTTAACCTAATTATCTTAACTTTAGTTTAAAAAGTATTTTGTTTCCAGGTGAGTTTTGGTGTGAATCAAAGAGTTTCATGCGTTCGTGTTTTTTTTCGTACTGACACAATCAGGTAACAAATGAGTTTTCCATACGAAGAATCTTTTTATAATGATTCAATCAACAGATATGCGTTTTACAATTACGATAAAAGGTAAAGAAATTAACATAAGAATAACAGATCAAAATGTAAATATTTGATCAAATTGAGATGATTTTATATTTCCTAATAGAATATTTGATTCTAAAAGAAAAGAATCTCGAGGAACACTTATTACTTGACAGGTTTCAAAATAGACTTGATCCAGCGGAACTAATTTGAAGTAATTTTCTCTTGTATACCTTTTCAGCAAATTTCATGAAGCGTTTACTGATTCAAGAGTTTTTAAGCTGCCATAATTTAAAAATTAATTTTTCGATAATTAAAGCTAAAACAAACATTTTTCACAAGATTATTCAGTTTTGGATTACGAAGCAAATTATTAACATCACATTTAAGTTTCAATCGCAATACGCATGTATTACAAAATATGTAGCGTTGGAAATAATTTTAAACACCGATTTTTAATAATATTTTTAACAATTTGCCAATTAATTAATCATCCTGTTTCGTTTTTATTTTCTCCTACATGAAGTATGTTTACAAAATATAATATTGTAATCGTCAAGGATAATCGTAAAACTTGGAAAATGTTGCCCATTTAAATCTAAATTAAATCATAAAAAGATTTTTTTAGAATTATGTTTGTGTTAGTTGATTTGAGCTTGTATAAGCATAACGCTTTAAAGAAATTACCGAAGAGAATTTTGTTTGCTCTTAAACGAAAATTGAAGATATCTACAAAATGTTGAGTCATATCTTTCAAAGAATAAAATATTTTTTTAAAGAAACACATCAGGAGATTTTTCACTTAGTCATGAAACTATATGTGTATACAAAACATTTTTCAAAGTATTTTCGTATTAAACCCAAATTAAATGTTTATTTAGAAATGAATGCTAATGCTCTAACCGAAAATATTAATTTCTACTAATTATATATTATTTATTACAGCTACGATTAAGAATAAACAAAACAAAATTTGAAAATCCTTTATTAATTTCAGAGCTAGTTAATTAATAATTTTGAACTTACATCAAAGAACAATTATTAAACCGAATGTTTAGTTGGTTTGTAAATTACTTTCTTCAAACCATATTTTCGGTGGGAAAAAATTAAGAAAATGAAACTATTTAATCACAAACAGCTTAGAAAAAAGATGCACCAAAATAATATTTTATTATTTCTCAGAATATCGAGAGCGTTTGATAGTGTAATGCACTGATCTTTTGACCACAAGATAATAATTTGTAAAAATATAGAGACATAATTTGTAAAAATATAGAAAGCAGTTGAAGACAGAAAAAAGTTGCCGTTTTTTCTTTTCTTTTTAGAGGAATAATCGAAAAATTCGACCTTTAGATTTTGATAAATCCCCATGCTTTAGACTTCTTTTAATTAGAGCCTTTTTTTTTCTTTTATAAATTAACAAAACAGAATACAACTTTGTTAATACTTATAAAATTCACATTATCACCAACTGGCTTTTAAACTATTAATATACAACTGAGATTAAAAAGGAACCGGAATGCTTCATCAAACATCTATACTGGTTACATTGGCACTGGCAAATTTTTATTACATGCGGAAACAGTCGAAAATTTATTTAATTTTATCGCTTGAAAATAAATTTGCTTTTAATGAGATAAGAACTTCTATTCTATAGATTTTCCGAAATGACGAATGTTATTGAGTAAAGAACAACTAATAAATTTTGTTTTCGCAACGAAACTTATTTCATAAAAGCATTTGAAGTATTCCAAAAAGCTTCCAAAGACGATTGTTTATCAAACCAACAGTATTTGAATGGTATGTAAAGTTTATAGATAATAGAGAATCCATCGTAGCTGAGGCGGGATTTGGTAAGTCCGTTACTTCAAGTAATTATCAAGATATCAATAATATTAGAAAACTGCGTTTTTGTGATCGTCATTTGACAATAAGGGATATTATTCAAAAATATCTTATATAATCTGGTTTATTTATGTATGACGATTTTAAATATTATGTAGGTTTGCGACGCATCGTGTTTCGAGTTGTACCAATAATTTTAAATTTGTTCCAAAACCAACAACTTACTCAAGTGGTACAAGAGGCGTTTTTCAAGATTTCTTTTCCGTTATTATCATTCTTTTTAAATCTGATTATTAACAGAAATGTATTTTGGATATATACTTTCGACACAGAGCCTCTGAATAATTAAGTGAATGGTACTTGAAAAGTGAAACAAAACTGAAAAGCTCACATCAGAAAAATCAAGGAAATATTGACTATTTTATTGCCGTGCGTTATAAATTCCTATCAAATGTCCAGGCGCAATTATTATTTAAGTGTTTTGAGACGTTTGCATGAAACAGTTCTTTAAAATTGGCCTTAAATGTGACGATAAAACACAAAGGTTTTCCATTAAGATAATACATCTTCTCACAGTATTATTATAAATCGTAAATTTTTAGCCAACATTCAACAAATTCACCTCCAGAAACTCCATATCCACATGAAATAGGCCAAGAATATTGAATTCCTATTTCCATAGCTGAAATCGCTTCTTCGTGGACACCGGTTTCGAATACATTAATCAGATGAAAGAAAATCCGCTATGAATTCTGAAGCGGTTTCATAAAAACGACATTAAGGGATATTTGGATGAATGGAAAAAAACAATTGCAGAAGAGCATTGCAATGGAAGTTGATTACTTTGAGGAAAATATAATAAATTTTGACCAGTATATTGACACCTTTTGTTTTATATTACTAATATAGATATTTTCAGTTCATCAAATTAATTATCACAGTAATAAACTGTATCAAGTTTTGGAAGAAGTCTGTCAACAGGACGTATAGCTGTTCACTTTTTCTTGTCCATGCAAACATGTTAAGCAAATACTGTGACAAACTAGATAGACTAAATACAACATAGAATATTATATCTAGAAGAGTAAAATAGTATTAAAAGTTGAATCGAACGCAAAATCAGGCTGATTATCAGTTAGCGTGTCTGCTCATATATATGTGAATGCGATAAATCGAAAAGTCAGTAAGTTAAAAGTTAAAGCGAAATTTTTAATAATAGATAAGTATGAAAGTTCGTATCAAACACATAGAAGGATCGAATTCACATTTTCACCCTTTAAATGTACATGAATAAGATAGCTAAGAAATTCAATGAACTAGAAAATAGAAAAGATACACACTTTCTCGGCAAGGAGAATTATTGAGTATAGTAAAAGAGAGACTACTTCAAAAATGAAACATCGATATGCTTCATCAAGCGAAGTTAAGCTCAAACTGCGTAGTCTTGTTGAAGTACGTAATAAAGAATTGAGAAATGCTCCTCATATCGTTAGACAAGAAAATTACTCACGGATGACTCAGACACACTCTGAAAGATAAAAGATCGCTACGATGATCCGTCGCTTGTTAACCACTCAGAAAATTTCCGCATCCTACTGGGGACATGAGTGGATGAAAAAGAAAACTATCTTTGGAGGTCAGCTGAGAGAATTGGACGAATGAAAGGGAAATGAAGCAGAGACCAACTGACCCCATTTCTCTTGTATATAAGCGGATCAGCGTCCCATGCTGGACACATTCTCAGCATCATGGGAAGTTCTAAGGTGAGTTCTTCGTCTCCTCACTCTTCATGATCTGGTATCTTGGTTGGGATTTTAATGATGAAGACTTGCTAAGACTGTGCTAACTAAACGATATTCTGAAAGATATATTGTTGTTTCTGAACGTAATCGTTAGTATTTTACAGTAATCAGCTGCATAATGGTAATTTAAATGTGTAGTTAATTAAAATTTGTAACTGATATGCTACCATAGACGAGTCATTGGTCATATTCAGCTGCAGCAAATACATTTTAAAATGATAGATTACTGAATAAATTATGATTAAAATTTTAAATGTAAAGATCTTTTGGTACTAATGAGTTTTAATGTGAAAACTATACGATGATTTTCCGCTGAAATGTCCTTATGTACATCCATTTGGGAAGTGTTAAATGATAACCATTCAAGATGGGCATATTTTCAAGCTGGTGGTTAGTTTGAGATAAATATTTGAGATTATTCCACATTAGATAATTCAGTGGTAATCATTTTAATTGAGGATTTTATCTGGCAATAGCTTATAGAAAATTATCATTTACAACAGAATACAAATTTTCTTAAGATTGATATTAAAAATATGGTCAATTTCAAGATCAAAGTTAAAACTCTCTCTCCTTAGCTCTTAAACTCTTAAAATCCAAACTCTTTCTGTTCTTATATTCATAGGCATTTGCGATGCAATTCAACCACATCCATATTGAAACATGGGCATCTCATCTCTTTTCTAACTTCACTCCAAGCCTTCGTTCCCTCGATGTTTTCTTTCCTTTTCTGATTTGGATTACTTGGCAGTTTTTTGTTTCGTTTTTTATTGGCTTTACAGAAATGTTTTTGGCTTATTTGATACTCGTTTTCTTTATTAGATCTCTATATTCATAAAAAGTGCGTAAATGTTTATCTAAACTGTTATCTAGAATATAATACGTATTAGAACGAATCTGTTGTTGTTTATTACTGCATGAATAAAACGAAAAATATAGCAGATCTTTATAATAAATGATATTTTCGAAGCTTTTGCCGGGCGTAGAGTTTGAATGTAAAAGTTTTAGATCATTCCATGACAAATTTGAGCATTGCTCAAAAGTTTTCAAACAGGAAAATCCAAAACCAACTATAATTCTACTGCCAGATTTATTGTGAACTTGGTTAGTTGCATCACTGTAATGTAATAAAGTAATGTAATAAATTTTTTTTCAATATAGTTAATAGTAGAAACGTTGTATAAATTAGTAATGGTGAGAAAGATTTATGAATTACTGAAAAAAAAAATAGAAATCCCTAAAATTCTAAAAATATTTGAGGATTATAATAGATATAGTGACGCTTGGTAACTAGAAATTTTATTGATAATTTTAAAACTTAAAATTTAGAATACTTATGGGAAAAATGGCATTATATAAAATGATTTTTTAATGCATTTCTCTATAAATATTTTGAAACATTTGCTGATTTCTCAGAAAACGAACTATAACTATAAAAAATATTAAATATTTTATGATTTAAAATAATTAAAAAATATTAGAAAAGTTTCCTTTAACAAACTTAAAAGTTTATATTTTCTAAATATGCCAATATCTTCCTTCATTAAATATCTCTTTAATTAACAAAAAGAAGAAATTAGAAATATGAAATTGATGAAGTAATGAAAAAGAATTCTAATGTACTGCACAAAAGTTATCTCCAAATAAACCATTACCGAAATTGAAATATGGATCCTATACTTCAATGTAAAAATATTTCTTTCGTTTCAAAATGCATCTATCTTTAATTACTTTTTGTGACTTAATAACAATAAAAAAACGAGTATAATTTTCTCATAACCATATTTTGAAATGGTCATCAGGATGTTATTTAAGTAAAGAGCACAATTCACAGCTAAATTGAATATTTTTAAAAAGGGCATATGTAAAGCATTTGGACAAAAGAAACTACATAGAGGTTATAAATGCTATGTAAAAATAGCTAAGAATAATATCAAATCTCAATTCATATTTGAATAGAATACTTCTTTGCATTCGGGACCTTTATTATTGATCGCTATAGATGTGTAAGATCTTATTCAAAATAATATAAAAGCTATGAATACATCAAATTGAAAAAGTTTTAATTTTATTTATTTATTTGTAATTTTGAACATTAATTTCTTTTCTGAAAGATTTCGGCAAGAACAAAAATGATATGTAATTTCGATTAAATAAGAAAAAATAATAATAAACGTTACTTTATATCATTTCATCTATCTAGAGTATTAAATAAATGTATTTCAATAATGCGTAATATTTAATCTTTGATATTTTTTTCAGAGTTGGTTTGCTTGGGCAACTGTGAGTTGCCTCGTACTTTCTGTATCTAGCCTCGGGGGAGGAGGAGGTGGATACGGAGGAGGATATGGTGAGGCAGGCCACGGTAGCGGAGGAGGATATAGCGGTGGAGGTGGTGGGGGATATGGTGGTGGAGGTGGTAAAGGAGGCGACACTATTTTTCTTGCCCTACCCATTGAATCTGTGAGTGGTGGACATGGAGGAGCTGGAGGTGGATATGGAGGCTTCGGTGGAGGCATTGGAGGATTCAGTGGTGGTGGAAAGGGAGGATTCGGTGGAGGTGGAGGAGGATACGGTGGAGGAGGAAAAGGAGGATTCGGAGGAGGTGCTGGAGGATATGGCGGAGGTGGATACGGCGGTGGCGAAAAAGGAGGATTTGGAGGAAGTGGAGGAGGATATGGCGGCGGAGGATATGCAGGAGGAAGCGGTGGAAAAGGACTGTCATTAGGAGGCGGTGGATATGGTGGTGGTGGATATGGTGAGTTTACTAGGCACTATTTTAATACTTTAAATGTTAAAATTAACTTATTAACACTCAGAAACTATGTTTTGCATTAGATTTATTTTGATGGCATTGGGAATTGATAACAATTTTAATACTATTATTCATTTACAATGATTGAAATAGCAAAATTGTTATTTATTTACCACAACTGAAATAGGAAAACTATTTTTTCTTTACCAAAATTACTTTTTCCATAGATTATTTAATTATTTTTAAATTCAAAAATCCTTTTTTCCTGCATTGAAATGAAATTTTATTGCACAGCTAATTAAATCTCATTTCTTTTAACAAATTTTAAATTAACGTTTTGAAATTTATATTCTTCATTTATGTATTTGTTAATATCTAAATTTAAACTAATTCTCTATTTCTTTAATTTTTCATTTTGAATGAAGTTCACATGGATAATATAAAATAGAGCCTTAAAATTCATTTTAAAAATACATAAAATGAAATTTAATTTCTTACTTCGAGAACTTTTGTGTGAAATATCTTGCAGGAATTCAATGATAAAAAGAAGTTCTAACTGGAAATTTTTTAAAAGAATATGAAGGTTATAAAATTTTTTATAGGTCTTAATGTGACTTTTAACTCATTTATTTGAAATTCTCTGTACATCTCATTTTAACTCTTCAGATTTTTAAATTGGCTTTTTCATTTTGATTTTTAATTTTAAAATTTAGAGGTATTTTAAATTATGAAAAAAGAAATTATGAAGCATTTTAAATCAAGAAGATCTGTTAAAAAAATTAGGACCTGAATTTCTTTCCAAAAAATATTAGAAGTAGTATCGTTAATAATATCAACTATAGAGTACATAAATTCTCTGAACAAATAATAATTTTTATCCATTGAAGCTTTCATTAATGACATTGTGAAACTTTATTTTAGGAGGTGGTGGAAAAGGAGGTAGCGGAGAAGTAGCCATCGTCGGTATTAGTTTATCTCAACTTGGAGGAGGAGGTGGCCATGGAGGTGGCGATGCAGGATATGGAGGCGGAGGATACGTAGGTAGCAGTGGAGGAGGATATGGGGGTGGAAAAGGATCCGGAGGTGGTTATGGAGGAGGATCTGGTGGCGGTTATGGAGGAGGATCCGGTAGTGGTTATGGAGGAGGATCCGGTAGTGGTTATGGAGGAGGATCTGGATTTGGAAAAGGAAGTGGTGGAGGATATGGAGGAGGCTCTGGATTTGGTAAAGGTGGAGGTGGAGGATACGGAGGGGGAGCTGGTGGATATGGAGGAGGAAAAGGTGGATATTAATGAAGAGACAGATATGTAAGTAAATAGATTTACTATATATTTTTTAAATCCAAATTCAAATGACAATGAATGTTTTAATTTAGAATAAGAATCAGATTTAAATGTTACTTTTTTTCCTTTTGACTTTATATTAAATAAAATAATCTAAAATGTGAAATTACTTATTGCAATACAGGTCAGACTTCCACGAGCACTCTAATATTCGTGCATATTTCAGAAATTAAAATTCAATCGTATTTATCAATTTTCACTCATATTTAAATTTGAGTACATAGCAATTAATTATGCATTAATGATGAACAGCCGTACGTTTTTCTTTTTTATGTTCCTTTTCTATCGACACACTAAAAATAGGAACTATTATTACATCTAACTCTACATTTGTGAATGCGTTTAGATCTAAAACTAATATCAAAAAATGATAGATCCTCACATAAAAAAATTAAAACTGTTTCTCGGCAGGTTTTATTAAGCAAATATTTATCAAACACGATTATATTGTTTCTTTTTATTTAAAATCAGGTCAATTCTATTATTTTTGATAAAGCAAACCTAATATTAATTATAATAAACAGAAAAAACTCTTTTGGCAGTTCCCTATTTTTCCATTCTTCTAAAAATGAGAGGTGAAAAATGTAATGTTTCTATTTTTTTTTTCTTTCTTTCTAGCGTAAAGAAGACGAACTAGCAGTGAATCTGTTTCACTAAAGGAAAAAAACACTTCTTCAGTTGTACACCGTACAGAGCCGAGACAACTTCGTCTATCTCGTGAATTGTATAAAATACCAGCCGCTCATCTGGATATTCAAGAATTGAAGATAAAATTAGCACCTCAATTCTTTCAATGTTATTTATTAGAAGCCAACGTGTTCAATAAAATGTGATTTTTGTATATAAAAATAGTATTTCATTGTCTCTCTGTTTATATATATATATATATATATATATATATATATATATATATATATATATATATATATATATATATATATATATATATATATGAATTCATAAAAAATAGTAAAAAATAGCTTTAAGTAACCAGAAAATGAAATTTGAGACTTATAGTGGCATGAAAATTCTTTATTAGAACATTTCTTTTGGAACAACTCATATTTATACTATGATTTCCTTATTTTGAACTTTTTTGTACTTAAATTTATGAAACATTCTAAGTGTATATTATAACATTATACAATATCACATTAGTAGATATTTAATAAAACAGCAGTTTTAAACTTAAAAATTTCCCAAGACTGTTATTCAAGCATATATATGATTTATGAAATTAAATGAAATACCCATAAAATAATTAATTTAAATTATTTGGTATTACTTGATTTACTGGATATTCTTAGTGATTAACATATTTTCATATACCTTATAAATAAAATATTAATACTTAATTGAACAGAATTTTTTTTTCAAACATATATAAAATATGAGGAAAGATATTTTTGTGCCGAATAATATAATAAGCAAAATCTTGTTATTGCCATTATTATCAAATTAGCCACCTTTGATGACCAGCGGTTCGTCTATCTTAATGCTTGTGAAAATTTTGAATTAAATATTCTATGTAACTTGTCTTTTAATAGCTCCTTCATCAAAATATTTTTAAGCTTCAAATTTTGATATTCATATTATTTACTTATACTGTTATAAAGGCCTTAAGCCATAAATTACTATAGAGCTCTCTAAGTTTCTGTCAGCTTCCGTAAAATTTCTACTTTAAATTAAAGTGGAAATGATTAAACTGCAATTAATATAAAAAGCATTTTTTACTATAATCAATCATTTTTTAAACATGAGTTCTGAAAACAGAGTTGTCCAGCATTTAAATATAGTGCGTGCTCTACAGAATATCTTTCATGAATTATGTAACATCTCAAGAATTATTCAACAAAAATTTCTCAGATTCAACATTAAAAAATTAGTTTTTAGTTTTACTTGCAAAAGGATTTAAATGACATGAATAACAATATTTTATTTTGTTTCGATCTATGAATATACTTTAAAAAAATTATGAAGTCTAAATTTTATACAGTCCTAAGGAATCATATTCTGCGAAATATTCTTAACACTTCACCTTTTTAATAAATGAATGAACGCTTTTATCTTTTGCAATGAAATCTGATAAATTTATGAAGCTTTGAATAGAATAGTTTAGAACAATGAACATTTTCATAATCTTAGGCCAATCAGTCTTGAGAAACCCTAGACGTTGGATGGGTTATCATCTTTGAGAGCTAAAATCATCCATTTTTGTAAAATAGTGATATTTAAATATTCATTAATAACTCAGTTTTAGCAATTTAATTGATCGGAATGTAACTCTTTTTATTTAAATTATTAGAGTATGAAGAATATTTTAACAAATATGATTCACAGGATTGATTATTTAGATAAATGCTAAACATTTATAATTTATTAGAGCATTTATAGACTCAAGTTACATACAATATAATTATTTAATTTATTTAGACCATTTTAATATATGTATTTACATTATTAAAGATTTACAAATCAGCTGTGGGGCTTTGAATTTAAAGAATATATAATAAAAATGTTTGCCTTAAATAAAGCTGATTTATTGAATTAATAATATAGATACTGTAAAAATCATAGAAAACTTTTCTTTGCATTTACGTTTTAGAAAAAAAAAATCATATTTCATATTTATTTCATTTATACAGAAACGTTTCGAAAATTACATTTTTATATGTTTAATTCCCAATAATAGTCGATTTATTTTTAATTTGTGATTTTATCAATATGAATGCAATATATTGATAAAAAGCAATTTCCTTTAACGTGCTCTTATAGGTTAAATTTTATTTTTATTTTGCGCGAAATAGATTGTTAAAAAATATAAATAAATTATTTTTTCAAAAATTCATTAAAAATAGAATAATTTGTTGTTTAAAACATTAGTATCATTAAAAAGATATTTCTTGATCTTCAGTGTGATGTAAAAATCAATTTTGTCCTGTAATATTTTTTTAAAGTTATAGCGAATAAACACTGAAATTTCACTTGATTTTCAAGTAATTAAAATTCTGATTAAAAATTCAAAAAAGTTCCTATGAATTGTACATTCTCAACCTCTAAGGTATACATGTGCCAATTTTGGTAGCTGTAGGCCAAATGGTGTGACCTGTAGACCGCTAACACACAGGCGCGCGCGAAAACACACACATTCAGCATTAATCTAAGCAAATATAAAATGAAAATATCCTTACACCGAGTAACATTTAAATATTTGTGTTTCATAAATTTTTAGAACAAACAAAATGTTTCTTATAAGAAAATGAAAAAGATTAATCTCTTCAATATTTAAAATGTCAGTAATTAAGATATTTAAAAGTGATTTTTTAACAAAATACAAATTTTTAAAATAAAAGAATTAAATAATTAAAAAAGAAGAAGAAGTAGAAGAATAAAACAAAAGAATTAAAGATTATAAGAATTAAAGACTTAAGAATTAAATTAAAATAAAAGAAAGTATAAGATCAAATTGAAAGCTAAAATTAAATAAATCATGGTGATTGTAAAGAATAATTGATTTAAAATATACTTTGTATTTTTATTTAATAACAATGACGGTTGTAACGATAAAACGATCTTTCCTATACATCGAAACATAGCTTTAAATGAATAAGAAATTAATTGTGAACTGCTACATAACTTCAATAAAATCATTCTCATAACAAAGGAAAAAAAATAATTCAACAATTCGAATTTATACAACAGGACCGATCTTTTGTTGATTGGACAAATTCCTTCCAACAGGGGCACTCACTGAGAGCTTTCATTGCCAATAACCAACAGCGCAAAATGCTGTTCTCTTGGCACACTTCAGTGGTATTACTGGATTTGAAATAGGCAAGAGAGATAGATGCGCTGCACGAATTTTCAGTATTGTGCAAAACTGAGTTTAAAAATACAAGAACTTATCCCTTTCTTACTTTGTAGCATATAAAAAATACAAAATAAATAAATAAATTACAGCCCTCAATATTATAAAGCATCCATGACTTTCTTATCCTGCATTTTGCAACTGGTAAGCATAGAAACAAGCAACATGAACTTATCACCTATTCTAGAGATTTCTACCTATCACTACTCTAGAGATATTTAAAGGTTGCCATCATAAAATCACAACATTTTAAGTGGTTAATTACACGTAGAATGAATTAGAAAATAAATTGCGCACATTTAAAGTTTTTATATTTATTGTGTTTAAAAGTGAATAAGAGCTTTTTTTTCAGTTTAACTTTTTAAAATTTTCATCAGTTGTTTTCTCCTGAATTTACGAAAACCATTTATGGTTCTTTGCATTTGTTTCAATAGATAGATGGCGAATTTCATCCATGCAAGGAGTCTCAAAAATTAAATGTCACAACTCTCTATGAGAGATGTGAAATTCACAGAATTATTCACTTGAACCAATCTCCAAAAGGCAAAAATATCTCTTTAAAGGTAGACTGATTAAGAGAATATTTCCCAATCTTATATCCAATGAAAAATATACAAAATCAGTCATCAGAATTAATTTGCGACTTTCTTATTTAATCCACTATGTTTCGGATAACAGAAAGCTTGATCCAACATTCAAGATTACTGCATGGTGGCATCTTAATTAATTGGATGGCATCATAATTGTGTTTCCTTTAGAAGAAAAGAATCAACGGCGGTTAAATCTTTGCATAAGTTTTTCTATTTAACAATAAAAGTTTACTTGATAGAATATATAAATAGGAATTACAAATTAATCTGTCATAGTCAACAATGGGTGCTCAAGAAAGAAAATTATAAAGATTAATTACTCCTGAAAAAAAATATATTAAATTAAATGAAGCAATATTATATTATAATCACTTTGTCGGTAATCAAAATAATAATAAATTATCGTTATTATAAGCTAGTCGAAGTAATAACAAAGTCTAAGTTGCCTTGAGATAGTTGAAGTAAAATTACAAGTTACCGAACACAATTTATGAACTATGAACTTTTCTAAGTTTACCAAATTTTCTTTCTATTTTCAAACGGCGAGAATTGTCTCCCCAAAACTTTCTAGCATACTATTTAAAAATGTTGGTGTCAACCATTTCCAACGCAAAATATTGTGGAAAAATTTGGTAAAGCTGTGAATGACTTGCATGATGCAAGTCAAAATATTAATTTTGTTACAAAATATTAATTTTTTGAATAAATCTAGCATTTTAACTGAATCGCTCGTGCGATGTTTAGCTCCGTATTACGGTCTTTTATCCCTAGTATGTGGTAATTGCAAAATAATTTTTTAAAATTACAAATCAATACAAACTGAATTTGTTTTAAACGTCTTGTTCTAAGACTAATTGAAAATCAAATTTTATATAGAAATACAATTGTAGTCACCAGATCACTTACCGAGTTTTATTTATTTAACTTATTGTGTTTACATGCATGAAAAAGCCCGAACCGACTGGTGGTCAATTTCTTGACAGATTTGGTTCGAAGTTTCAGAAAAATATGGCCTAGTTTTATTTATTTAGGTCTTTATCGTGTTCATTTGTACTCGGACAAGCGGACAGTCAGACACCTTCAGAATAGACTTTGTTCAGAATTTGATAGAAATTTACAAGTTTGAAGTAAATTGTATATGCATCAAATTTCATTCGTCTAGCTCAAAACGTTTTTCTGTGATCGTATTCAAATACAGATAGATAGGATTCGAAAAATGCACTTTTCTGACTTAGGGAGGTTTGAAATGTTGAGATTCGTTAAAATATAGAATGTAAAATGATAAAACGAAACTTCCACCAAACTGCTTTTAAAAATGCAATTCTGCTAAGCTATTCTTATCCTCATTTTCTTTCGCCTCTTTTCATAGATACCAGATTGAGGTGCACTTCAACAATTCGTAAGTGGAAACCAATCTCATTTTTCTCAAAGCAGCAAAATGAAATTCTAATGAATTATAGAATGCATAAAAATGAATTCTTAATCATGTATCTTTTGCTCAAGTAATTCGAAAAACTTTTAGAAAAAAGGAAACTTTCTGATTAATACTGATAAATAACGACATTAATTCATTGTTTTCGACGAATGAATATCTTAGCTATATTCTCTTACCATTTGCTTGGCGCAGCATGGCCAGATATGGCTTTTACACCAGAAAATCTGAGACAACCAACCAACCAAATTAGCTGTAATGAAAAAAACTTCCTCAGCACGTATATCAATTTTCTACAGACATTCAATTTTGTGTGCCTTTAAACAATACTCTTTATGTTTAATAAAGAATTGAGGAAAAGGCTTTTATTCATTGTTTTACTATAACCGAAACTGCGTTAAAATTTTGGAAGAATTTTTGAAAAATATCAATTACGATATTTTAAAAACATAATAACAATTTCAAAATCAAATTATTTTTTTGTTCGATAATTCGAGTTCTACATCTAATATTAGAACATTCTCTAATGAATGGTAAAAAAATTGCTTTCAAATTTATTTAACCAAACCAAAAAAAAAAAAAATATGTGTCAAAGTTGAGTATTTTCATGTGTAAATTGGCAATAAAATAAAATAAGCTGGTACAAAATCAAAATTTCAAATTTTCGTAGGAGAGGTGATGACATATTTTGTGTCATATATATTGACATTATTCATCATTTCCTACTCCGAAATAACTAAATCTGCTGCTTAATTTCTATTTAAATGTATGCAAGTTGATAGAAGTTAATCAGGCCTAAAGCAATACAGCAGATTCAACTTATAATTCACTAAAATAAAATGTATGTTATCAATATACTGTTAGGATTGCTTACTTCTCTCTAAGACAACTTGTTTACGCGTTTTACAAGTAGTATCATGTTTCTAAGTGAGTTTTTGTGTGAATCAAAGATTTTCAAGTATTTATGTTTTTCTTCGTATCGACAGATTCAGATACCAAATGAATTCTCATATGAAGAATTTTTTTCTAATCATTCAATCAACAGATATGCGTTTTATAATTACGATAAAATCTAAAGAAATTAACGTAAATAATTGCAGGAAAAAACTGCGTACATGTTATTAAATTGAGATGATTATATTTCTGAATCTAGAAGATTCGATTCCAAAAGAAAGGAATATCGAGGTAGACGTATTACTGGAACTAATTTCTAAACGATTCGATCTAGTCGAACTAATTTGCAGTAATTCTTTCTGGTATATGTTTTCAACAAATTTCACAAAGTGGTTGTTGCTTCAAAAGATTTAAAGCTGCCGTAATTTAAAAACTAATTTTTGCACAATTAAAGTAACATATTAAATTAAAATTAACAAATCTGGAATAATTCATTCTTGCATATGTTGTCTACATATTTCACAAAACGCTTATTGCTTGACAAGCTTTTAAAGTTCCATAATTTAAAAACTAATTTTCTACAATTAAAGCTAAGACAAAAATATTTTTCAAAAGATTATTCAATTTTGTATTATGAATTCTGAAATAAATTACTGAACTCACTTTTAAGTTCAGTTTAAATCGCAATGCACAAACTGTGCAAACTGTTTTAGAATGTTTGACAAAATGTGTAGTGCTTAAAATACTTTTAAATAACAATTTTTAATAATATTTGACAATTTGTCAATTAATTGGTCATTCTGTTTCATTTTTACTTCTTCGTTTAAGAATGTTTACTCATATAAGAAGAATCTTATAATATTGTATACGTCAAGGATAATGGTAAAATTTAGAAAATGTCACATTTTTTTAATAAAATTAAATATTTATTTAGAAATGTGGGTCAATGCTCTAATCGAACATATTAATTTCAACTAATTATATGTTATTTATCGCAACTATGATTAAGAATAAGCAAAATTAAATTTGAAAATTATTAGTTAAAAACACAGCAAGTTAATTAATTATTAATCTCAAACTGACATCAATGAACATTTTTTTATATAAATGGTTCGTAAATCATTTTCTTCGAACCAAATTTTCGGTGGAAAAAAATGAATTCTTTCATTTATAAACTTTTTAGAGAAAAGATGCAACCACATACTTTATTTAGTCAAGAGTGTTTGATAGTATAAAGCCTTGATCAAATCATTTTTGACCACAAGCTATATGAGGCATAATTTATAGAAATATAAAGAATAATTAAAGACAAAAAAAAGTATGCTTTTTTTATTTTCTTTTTACAGGAATCATCGAAAAATTCGTCTTCAGATTTTGATAAATGCCCATGTTTCAGACTTCTTTTAATCAGAACCTTTTTCCATTTATGAAATAACCAATTTATGTGTATCTTTGTGAACACTTATTATATAGATAATGTCAATACATATCGTATTGACATTATCACCAACTGGCATTTGAGCATTAATATACTACTGCTATCAAAAAGTAACCGATATGCTTCATTAAAATACATCTATAATAGATATAGTAAGAAAAATCAAACATTTTTACGATTTCTATAAACACCTTGTAACAGGCGAGAACTCATTTCACTTTATGCCTTGAAAATAAATTTGATTTTAATGAGATAAAAACTTCCGATTTTCCTGATTTTCCGAAATGACGAATGTTATCGAGTAAATAACATCTAATAAATTTTGTTTCCGTAACGAATCTTTTTCTACGAAAGCATTTGAAATATTCCAAAACGCTTCTAAGGACGATTGTTTATCAAAACCAACCACATTCGAATGTTATAAAAATAGTAGAGAATCCATCGTAGATGAACAAAGATTTGGTAGATTTCAATTAATTATCAATATATTAATAAGATCAGAAATCTTGTGCTTTGTGGTGATATTTGGCAATAAGACATATCATTGAAAAAGTTCTTATATCATCTGGTTTATGCATGGCAGTTTTAAACATTATGTATGTTTGGGATCCATCGCGTTTCGAGTTGTTCCAATAACATTCAATTTGTTCAAAAAACAACAATCTATTCAAATAGTACAGAGATGCTTTTTGAAGATTTCTTTTCATTTACTAACGTTCTTTTAAAAGTCATTATTATAAGAAATGCAAATTGGATATATGCTTTCTATACAGAACCTCCCAACAATGAAGTGTATTGTACTTGAAAACTGCAAAAGTATTGAAAAGATCATTTGCTTTAAATTACTATTATCCTAGATACCTTCTGATCATCAAGTTAATTATTGTATAGTAGTAAACTGTATCAAGTTTTGGAAGAAGTCTGTCAACAGGACATATATCCATTCACTTTTCCATGTCCATGCAAACCGTTTAAACAAATACAGTGACAAACTAGATGGACTAAATGCAACATAGGGGGTTATATTTAGAAGAGTAAAATAGTATTAAAAGTTGAATCGAAAGCAAAATCAGGTTGATTATCAGTTAGGATGTCTACTCATAGGTATGTGAATGCGATAAATCGAAAAGTCAGGAAGTTAAAAGTTCAAATGGAATTTTTAATTACATTTAATTACATCGTATCAAATACATCAAAGGATCGACTTCACAGTTCCTCCTTTAAATGTAAGTTAACAAAATGCAATGAACTAGATTATTGATCATAGTAAAAGAGAGACTATTTCAAAAATAAAACCTCGATATGCTTCATTTTTAAGCGAAAATCACAAGTTGCTCAAAGTTGCCGAAGTATATCAGAAAAAATTGAGAAATGTATCTCATATCGTTATACAAGAAAATTACTCACGGGATGACTCAGTCACACTCTGAAAGATAAAAGATCGGATTACTTGACTAAGATGATCCGTCGCTTGTTAACCACTCAGAAAATTTCCGCATCCTATTGGGGACATGGGTTGATGATAAAGAAAACTATCTTTGGAGGTCAGCTGGAGAGAATTGGCTGAATGAAAGGGAAATGAAGCAAAGACCAACTGACCCCATTTCTCTTGTATATAAGCGGATCGGCTTCCCATGCTGGACACATTCTCAAAATCATGGGAAGTTCTAAGGTGAGTTCTTGTCTCCTCACTCTTCATGATTTGGTATCTTGGTTAAGACTCTAATGATGAAGACTTGCTAAAGTTTGCTAACTAAACGTTATTCTGAAAGATATATTAACTGTATCTGAACAGGATTGCTATCATTGTAGTAATCAGATGTAAAATGGATATTTAAATGTGATAGTCAACTAAATGTGATAGTCAACTAAAACTATGATAGTCAACTAAATGTGATAGTCAACTAAAACTATGATAGTCAACTAAATGTGATAGTCAACTAAAACTATGATAGTCAACTAAATGTGATAGTCAACTAAAACTATGATAGTCAACTAAATGTGATAGTCAACTAAAACTATGATAGTCAACTAAATGTGATAGTCAACTAAAACTCTGATAGTCAACTAAAACTATGCTACGGCAGACAAAACATTGGAGATATTCAAATGTAACAAACATATCTTAAGGTGATGGATTATTTAATGTTATGATTAAAATTTTGTTTATGAAACTTTTGGTGCTAATGAGCTTTAACGTGGAAATTATACGATTATTTCTTTCTGAAACATCTTTATGCACTTCCACTTGGGTAGTGTTTAATCATAACCGTTCCAGAAGGGTATATTTTCAAGTTGGTGATTAGTTTGAGATTTATATTTGAGATTATTCTACACTGGGTGTTTCAGTGGTAATAATTTTAATTGCGATTTTTTTTCTCGAGGAAGTTTACTGAAAACTATTCTTTCCAACAGAAAACGAATGTTATTTAGATTGATTTTAATAAAATGCTGACTCGTCCAGTATGGCTGCAGAGTAGCAGCACCCGATTATTTGATATTTTTGTCTGTTTCGCTAAGTTTACCACAACGTCAGTAATAGAGTTTGATAATCAACGAAAAAATAATAAAACCTGTATAGGAAATGAATAAGTGTGGAAAATGCAGCTGGCAGCTGATGAAAATACAATGAGTTAATAACTAATTGATTTATTTATTTCAAGATCAAAATTAAAACTCTCTCCTTAGTTTTTAGATACTTAAAATCCAAACCCTTTTCTGTTCTTATATTCATAGACATTTGAGACACATTTAAAACCAAATCCATGTTCAAACATGGGCAATTCATCTTTTCTCTGACTCCCATCCAAGCCTTTGTTTCTTCAATGTTTTTCTTCCTTCTTCTAATTTGTTTGGCGCAGTTTAGCCAAGGTTGGCTCTTGAGCCACTAAAACTCACAAACAACAACAACAACAACTTCTAATTTGTATTATTGGCAGTTTTCTATTTCGCCTTATTGAATACTCATTTTTTTTATTAGATCTTTCTATTCGAAATGTTCAAAGATAATTCCCTAAAATGTTATTCAGATGATAATATGTATTAGGAAGGATCAATTATTGTTTATGACTAAACAGATAAAAAGATAAATGTTGCAAATTTTGAAAAATTATATTTTCGCCGATTTCGCTGAGCGTAAAATTTGAAAGCAAAAATTACAAATCTTCCTATACCGGATTTGAACATTGTTCAAAAGTCTTCTAACGGGAAAACGAAAAAAACAATGAAAATTCTTTAACCAAATTATTCTAATAATGGTTGGTTTTGTAATTTTAATGTAAAGAATGTGTTGATTTGATTTTCATGTTTATTTTATGGTGGAAATAATGCATAAATTGTTGATGGAGAGAAGGATTTATGAATAATTAAAAAAATATATATATATAAAAGTTCTGAAAAAAAAACATTTGAGGAATATAATAGTTACAGTGATGTTAAATAGCAAGAAATTATATATCCGATTTTAAAATTTAAAATTTTGACTGCTTATGGGTAAAGTGGCATTGTTTAAAAATGCAAAGTCTCGATAAATACTTTTGAAACTTTTTCTGATTTCTCAGAAGACGAGCCCTGACTATAAAAAATATGAAATATTTTATGATTTAAAATAATTTCAAAAATAATAATTCGAAAAAAGAAATTAGAAATATGAAATGAATGAAATAATGAAAGAGAAAATTCTTATATACTGCACAAATGTTCCCTAATCCCCGATGTTCCATATTTCAATGTAAAAATATTTCTTTCATTTCAAAATGCGTCTACCTTTAATTACTTTCTGTGACTAAATAACTATAAAAAAGACGAATATAATTTTCTCAAAGCGATTATAATTTTCTCAACGAATATAATTTTCTCAAAATAATGATCAAAAAGTTATTTAAATAATTGGAGCAAGAGTAAAAATAAATGCTAAATTGAATGTTTTAAAAGAGGACATAAATAAATTAAGTGGACGGAAGAAATTAAATAAAAATAGAATAATTAGAAATAATATCAAATCTTAATTCATATTTGCACCGAATACTGATTTCCGTTCGGGCCCTTTATTACTGATCGCTATGGATGTGTAAGATTATATCCAAAATAATATAAAAGCCATAACTTCATCAAAATGAAAAGTAATTCTTTTTTGTAATTGTGAACTTTAATTTCATTTCTGAAATGTTTGTGCAAGAATAAAAATGATATGAAATTTCGATTAAATAAAATAATAATAGACGTTATTTTTTATTATTTCATCCATCTAGAGTATTAAATAAATGTATTTCAGTAATGTTTGTTACTTAACCTTTGTTCTTTCTTTCAGAGTTGGTTTGCTTGGGCAACTGTGAGTTGCCTCGTACTTTCTGTATCTAGCCTCGGGGGAGGAGGATATGGTGGCGGAGGAGGATACGGCGGTGGAGGCCACGGTAGCAGAGGAGGATATGGCGGTGGAGGTGGTGGTGGATATAGTGGAGGAGGTGGTAAAGGAGGCGACACTATTTTTCTTGCCATACCCATTGAATCTGTAAGTGGTGGACATGGAGGAGGTGGAGTTGGGTATGGAGGCAGTGGAGGATACGGTGGTGGCGGAAAGGGGGGATATGGCGGAGGAGGATACGGCGGGGGAGGAAAAGGTGGATTCGGAGGAGGTGCTGGAGGATATGGCGGAGGAGGATACGGCGGTGGCGGAAAAGGAGGATTTGGAGGAAGTGGAGGAGGAAGCGGTGGAAAAGGACTGTCATTAGGAGGCGGTGGATATGGTGAGTTTACTAGGCAATATTTTAATACTTTAAATGTATGTCAATTAACTTATTAACACTCATCAACTATGTTTTGCATTAGAATTATTTTGATGGCATTGGGAATTGATAACAATGTTCATATTGTTATTTATTTACAATGATTGAAATAGTAAAATTGTTATTTATTTACCATAACTGAAATAGGAAAACTGTTTTTTTTTTACCAAAATTACTTTTTCCATAGATTGTTTAATTATTTTTAAATTCAAAAATTCTTTTAACTCCTTTTTCGAAAGTCTGAGTACATCAAAATTTAAATTTTTAGATTTTAAAATTAACCCTTTTGTTTTTTATTTTTAATTTTAAAAATTTAGAAGTATTTTAAACCATGAAAGAAGAAATTTAGAATTATTTTAAGTCATCAATATCTGTTAAAAATAATCAGTACCTGAAATTCTTTCAAAAATATGTTAGAATTAGTACATTTAATCAACTATAAAGTATATAAATTCTTTGAACATATAATAATTTTATCCACTGATGCTGAAATTTCATTAATAATATTGTAATGCTTTATTTTAGGAGGTGGTGGATATGGAGGCGGCGGCCTTGGTGGAAAAGGAGGCAACGGAGGCGTAGCTATCGTCGGTATCAGTTTATCTCAACTTGGAGGAGGAAGTGGTCACGGAGGTAGTGGCGGAAGTTATGGAGGTGGTGGATTCGAAGGCAGCAGGGGAGGTGGATATGGAGGTGGAAAAGGAATTGGAGGTGGTTATGGAGGAGGATCTGGATTTGGAAAAGGAAGTGGAGGAGGATATGGAGGAGGCTCTGGATTTGGTAAAGGAAGTGGCGTAGGATATGGTGTAGGCTCTGGATTTGGTAAAGGAAGTGGAGTTGGGTCTGGATTTGGTAAAGGAGGGGGTGGAGGATACGGAGTTGGTACTGGAGGATATGGAGGCGGAAGTGGAAAAGGAGGTTACTACTGAAAAGACGGATATAAGTAAATATATTTAATCTATTTGTCTTTTTTAATCAACATTGTAAAGACATTCGACGTTTCAATTTAGAATATGAATTAAATTTAAATAATTATTGTTTGTTTTTGAGATTATATTGACTATAAGAAGCTAATATATGAATCGACGAATTCTAGTTTTCGTATATATTTCAAAATTTAAAATTTAATTGTATTTATCAATTTTCACTTATACATAAATATTTGTATTTACTGATTGATTCTGAATTAATCGTCAAGGTCTTTTCTTTGAATATATTCTATTTCATATATAAACAATATATAGTGTTACATATATATTGTTTATATTCCTTTCCTAAAAACTTACTAAAATAAGAACCATTATTATATCAAAACTCTATGTTTTGGATGTAGACCTAGTATTATAAAAAAGATAAAATCCACATTTATAAAACAATTTAAATTGTCTAAATTAAAATTAAATGAATATCTTACCAAACATAGTTATATTGTTGACTTTTATTTAAAACCATGCTAATTCTATTATTTTTGATAAAGCAAACATAATATTAATTATTATTAACGGATTAAACCTTAATGCGATTTCTTTTATTCAATTCATCTACTAATAAAAGTTGAAAAACTAATGTTGTCCTTCTTTCTACAATTTCAGTATAAGCAAGAAGAACTAAGAGTGAGCCTCTCTCGATAAAAGAACACTTCTTCTGTTGTCCATCGTACAGTGCCCAGACAACTTCGTCTGCTCTGTGAATTGTGTAAATACCATCCGTTCAACAGGGACTGTCAAGAATTGAGGATCAAAGTCTCACCTGAATTCTATCAGCGTTGTGTATTAGAAGCCAACGTGTTCAATAAAATGTGATTTTTCTATATAAAAATTCTGTTTCCCTCTCCCTCTCTGAAATTTGAGAATCATGATGAAATGAAATTTTTTTAAACCGTTTTTTTAAACAATTTGTATTCTTACTTTGATTTCGTTAATTTGAACTTTTTCTGATTAAATTTATTAAACATGCTTAGTGTGTATTATAGCAGCATTCAATATCACTTTAATAGAGGCTTTATAAAACAGCTGCCTCAAACTTAAATATTTTTCAACCATCATAAAATAACTAATTAAAAATATTTTTTAATGCTTGACTTTCTGGGTATTCTTTGATATGAACCTATTTCCATATACTTTATCAATAAAATAGTATTTCTTAATTGATATAAGCTCTTCACAGAAATTTATTTTTTTCAAAAACTTATAAAATTTGTTAAAAAATATATTTTTGTGTTGAATAATATAATAAGTAAAATCCCGTTATTGGCAGCGTCATTAGTCTATACTTATATAAAGCTCAATGTGTGTGCGTGTGTGTGTGTGTGTTGGCGCTCTACAGGCCAGATCGTTCGACCTACAGCTACCAAATTTGGCACATGCATACCTTGGAGGTCGGGAATGTGCACCTGGGGTCCCTTTTTTTGAATTTTTAATTAGAATTTTAATTATTAATTAAAAACTAACTTTCCCGCCAAAAATCTTTTAGTTTCCCCACCGCCAAATGAGTAAGGCTTCAGTTTTTTTCCCCACTCTATAGAGGAAAGGCTTAATTTATTTTCGGTCGATTATGTCAAACGATTCTGTTTATTTTCTTAGTGTTTGATGTATTTATAATTAAACATTGTTAATTCATCGATCTTCCAGATTCATTCTGAAGTACTTTTGAATTAAAATAAAAGAGAATAAAGGAAATAAAAAAATTCTAATCTGTGTAGCATTACCCCAACTAGCGTAGAATATTTACGCATTTGCGTTACCATAATTGGCGTTGAAAACTGACGCATGCGCTTTGTATTCTGTACGGGCTTGGCTTTAAAGGTTTAACATGTTTCCGACCGATTATTTCAAACGATTCTGTTTATTTTTTTAGAGTTCCATGCATTTAAAACTAAACAATGTTAATTAATTGATCTGCTCATGATGAATCTGAGAAAATTTTGTAAGCAAATTAAATTAATTACTCATATTAAAAAAATGCTTCGTTTCAGTAAAAAATTCTCTTATATTAATTGCAATCTAACCATTTCCACTTTTATTTAAAGCATAAATTCTACGGGAGCTAACAGAAAATTAGTGAGATACATATTACGTTATGGCTGAAGGCCTTTATAATATTATGAATGAATTATATGACTATTAAAATTTGGAGCTTTAAAAATTTTGATGAAGAAGCTATTAAAATAGGAGTTACATAAAATATTTAATTATTAAAATTTTAACGAGCATTAAGATTGGCGAACCGGCTGGTCGCCAAAGGCGGCTAGTATTAAATAAAATAAGATTATAGTTACATCGAGTAGCATTTAAGTATTTGCGTTTCAAAATTTTTTAGAATAAACTGAATATTTTTATATGTACTTCAAAAGATTACTTTCTTTTAGTTTCTACAATATTTAAAAATCCAATAATTAAAATATTTAAAAGTAATTTTTAAGAGGTAAGACCAAATTAAAAAAAATAGAGGAATTTAAAGCAACATATCAAATTTAAAATCAAAATTAAATAAATCATGTTGATTGTAAAGAATAAATGATTTAAGGGATTTATTGTATATTCGTTTAATAACAATGACAACAATAAAGATAAAATTATCTTTCCTATACATCAAATCAATATTTTAAATCAATAAAAATTAAATGTTTTGTCAAATGTTACAAAACTTCAATAAAATAATCATCCTCATAACATGTGATTAATATATGAAAAAAAATTCAATAATTCGAATTTTTACTACAGAAACTATTTTTAGCAGATTGAAGACCCCCCCCCCCTGTGAACCCCATTGCTGATAATCAACAGCGCAGGGTGCTTCTAATTCTCGGCTTACTTCAGGGGTATTACTAGAGTTGAATTAAGCAAGAAAAATGCACTGCACGAATTTTCAGAGTTGTGCAAAACTGAGTTTAAAAATACAAAAACTTATTTCTTTGTAGCAAATAAAAAATAAAAGAAAATTACAATCTGCAGTATTAGAAAGCGTTCACTTATTTCTTATCTTGGATTTTGAAACTTTTAAACATAGAAACGAGCAACATGAATTTATCATCTCTACCATCACTCATCTAGAGATTTCAAAAGGCTACCACCCTATAATTAGAAATTTCAAATAGTTAATTGAACATAGCTTGAATTAAAAAATGAAATAATCTCATTTCAAGTTTTTAATTGTATTGTGTCTAATAATGAATAAGATCTTTGATTTTATATCTAGCTTTTTTTGAATTTTTAATATCAATTTTATACTTCGGATTACGAAGATAATTTATGGTTCTTTGCATTTATTTCAATAGAAAGATGGAGAATCTCGTCAATGGATAGAATATCGAAGATTAAATGTCACAACTCTCCTTGAAAAAATATCGAATTCCGAGAATTATTTACTTCAACCACATTCGTAAAGGAAAAATATCTTTTTTAAAGTCGGCTTATTAAGGGCATGTTTTCAAATATTATGTACAATGAAGGCAAGGTAAAAACAATAACTTTTTTTAGGCTTTGCGACTTTACCAATTTAACACACTACCTTTTAAATACCACGAGGCTCCAGAGTGGGATTTTACATTTGTATATATAGATGGCATCTTAATTTTATTTACCAAAGAAGAAGATAATCAACAATATTTAAATATTATTTTGCATATATATTTTATTTAACAATAAAACTTTACTTGATAGAAGTCTATAAATATGAATTACGAATTAATCTATCGTAGTCTATAATGGGTGCTCAAGAAACTAAATTATTCGGATTTTTAATTGCTACTGATAAAAAAAATTAAATTAATTAAAGTAACATTAAACTATAATAGCTGTAAGTTGGTTAAAATTGTAATAAGTTATCAATTATTAAAAGTAGAAAGAGTAATAGTAAATTATAAGTTACCCTAAGATAATTGAAGTAAAATTAGAAGTTGCCGAACACAATTCATAAGGTATGAACATTTCTAGAATTAAAAAATTTTCTTTCTGTTTTCAAACAGCTCGCTTTGACTCCCTAAAAATTTCTAGCATACTATCTAAAAACAATGCTATCCACCGCTTCCAATGCATAAAATTGTGGAAAATTTGATAAAGCAGGGAATTACTTGCATGACAATGGCAAACAACAGTTACGAAATGTTAATTTTTTTTCCATAAATGTAGCATTTTTACTGAATCTCCAGTGGATCTTTGGCTCTGTACATAGTATGTTGGTAATACACATTAAATTTTTAAAATTGAATAAGAATTAAATTTATTTTAAACGCCTTTTCCTTCGACCAATTGAAAACAAAATTTAATATAGAACTACAATTGTAGTCACAGATCACTTACCGAGTTTTATTTATTTAACTTATTGAGTTTATATGCATGTAAAAGCACAAACCGACTGATGGTAAACTTTTTGACAGATTTGGTTCGAAGTTTCAAAAAAATTTAGCCAAATCTTATTTTTCTAGGTCGTTTTCATTTATACTCGGACAGGCGGGCAGTCAGACTTTCTATATATAGACTTCGTTCAAAATTTGATCGAAATTTACAAGTTTGATGTAAATCGCATATGTATCAAGTTTCATTCAAAACGTTTTTGTGTGATCGTATTCAATTCAGATAGACATAATTCCAAAAATGTGCTTTTGTGACATAGTGAGGTTTGAAATATTGAGATTCGTTAAAAAGTTCAAAAGTAAAAAAAAATGAAACGAAATTTCAAACAATCTTGCTCGAACATTTAAACTGTGATGAAAAGAAAGATGAAAGGAATAATAAGAAATGCAACAAAATTTGAACCGATAAGAAAATCATCGAATAATTCAGAAGAGCTTTTATAGATGCAACTCTGGTAAGCTATTCTTATCCTCAGTTTCTTTCGTCTCGTCTCATCGATACCAGATTGAGATGTAAGTTCAGTACTTCAGCAATTCGAAACTGGAAACCAATCTCATTTTTCTCAAAGGGACAAAACGAAATTCAAATGAATTATAGCAAGCATAAATATGAATTCTTAATAATGTTTCGTTTGCCAAGTAATTCGAATAACTTTTAGAAAGGCAGAGACTTTGTGATTAAGACTGATAAATAAGGACGTTAATTCATTGTTTTCGACGAATGAATGTCTTAGCTATACTCAGAAAATTTAGACATCTTCAGTACATATATCAATTTTCTAAAGAGATTCAATATAGTGTGCCTTTAAACAATACTGCTGATGTTTAATAAAGAATTGAGGAAAAGGCTTTTATTCATTGTTTTAATATAATCAAGACTGATACTTTTAAAAAAATTCTACCAAACTTTTAACAAAGTTTGGTAGAATTTTTTTAAAAGTATCAGTTGGGTGTTTTTAAAACATAATAATCATATGAATATCATTTTTTTAATGATACTTGGAGTTCTACGTCTAATATTAGAATATTCTCGAAAGAATCTTAAAAAAATTATTTCCAGATTTATTTAACCTAACTGAAAAAAAAATGTCTGAATGTCCAGCAACTGCATGCGTAAATTGACAAAAAAAAAAAAAAAAAAAAAAAAAATGTGAACTTGCACATCAAAATTTCAAATTTTTGTAGGACAGATGAAGACAGATTTTGTTTAGTACATGTTGACATAATTCATCATTTCCCATTTCCAAATAACTAAATCTACTGCTGAACTTTTATTTAAACGTATACACGTTGATAGAAGTTAAACAGCTCCAAAGCATTACAACAGAATCAACTTATAAGTCACTAAAATAAGATGTATGTTATCAATATACTGTTAGGATTGCTTGCTTCTCTCCAAGAGAACTTGTTTCCGTGTTTTACAAGAAAAATGGATTTTATTCTCAAGACATATCTTCTTCTTGCCTACATGATGTATTTAATTTGCCTAGTTTTTGTTATAGACGATATTTTTTTTTTTTGTTCTTTTCTTTTATTAGGTTGTCAACGGTTCCATCGATTGTATTGATATTCCGAATTCTATTAGATCTTCTGTGTGGTTCTTCAAAGAACCAGATTATTTTTCTAAATGTCTTTTCTGAATTTAACTATATTAAATTGTCCAATTTGTAGACTTTTATAAGTCTTTTAAAAAGATCTCCAGGAATTTGACATTCATCGTTTGACTCCAAGCGTCTTTAAATAGACTTGCTTTCAACTTTTATCTTCTTGATCTTACTTCTAGTATATTTACTTTATTATTTTTAACAAAACATAATGTGATATTTATATGTATTTATGCTTCTGTTTTTGGTATTGTTTTTGTGCATGTTTTATGTTTTGACCTTGTTATATTTTCGCATTTTCATTTATATATGGTATATAACTTTGTAGCTCCTTAATTTTGATGTTCTTTTTATGTGTATGTTTTAAATTGCTTTGTGGCTTGTGTGTTTGTGAATGATGCCCTCTATAAATGGAGTCAATCTCTGTTCTGTGCTTATTTCAAATAAATAAATAAAAACTATTTCCTCAGTTTATTAGAAACTATGGAATTAATTTTTAAGAATTAATTAATTAATCTTGATGTTAAAAGTTTTATGTTTCTAGATGTGTTTTTGTGTGATTCAAAGATTTTCATGCGTTTAAGTTTTTCTTCTTACTGAGAGAATCTTTGAAGGAGACGTATTGCTTGAGCTGAATTCAAAATCTTGAAACTGAATTCATTCTTGATTTCAAAATGATTCGATCAGTCGAACTAATTTGAAGTATTTTTTACTTCTATATATTTTCAACGATTTCCACAAAGCGTTTATTGCTTCACAAGTTTTTAAACTGCCGTAATTTAAAAACTAATTTTTCTACAAATCAAACTAAGACAGAAACATTCTTCAAAAGATTTTTCAATTTTGGAATATGAAGTTCTGAAGTTAGTTATTGACTTCACTTTAAAAGTTTCAATAGAAATGCGAATGTATGGGAAACTGCCTAACGTTTAAAACAATTTTAAACACAGATTTTTAATAATATTTTAAGAATTTGTCAATTGCTTTGATCCTTAGATTTGTCAATTGCTTTGTTTCATTATCAATTAATTAGTCATTTTTATTTCTGTATAATTCTGTAACCGACAAGTAATATGGAATTGAAATATTTGGAAAATTTCGCTCATTTTAAACTAAATTAAATCAGAAAAACCTTTTTAGAATTAAGTTTGTGTTAATTTTTTGAGAGCTTATAAGCACAACTTGTATAACAGTTTCCTGAGTTTAGTGAATGGAATTTTACTTGTGGCTCCTATACCAAGATTGAAGATATCTGAAAAATTTAGAATCATATCTTTCAAAGAATAAAATTTAAAAAAACATATCAAGATGTTTTTTACTTATTCATGAAACAATATATATAGAAAACATATTCAAGGACAATTGTTTTAACATTCTTTTTATGTATTAAGCCGGAATTAAATATTTTCCGCTTGGAATATTTATTTAGAAATATGTGCGAATGCGCTAACCGAAAATATTAATTTAAGTTAATTATAGTCATTTATCATAGCTGTGATTAATAATAAACAAAACAAAATTTAAAAATCATTAATTAATATCACAAAATTAATTAAGTAATAATTTGAACCTGATATCAGTGAACAGTTTTTTAAAACCTCTTAAAATGGTTTGTAAATCAGTTTTTCTTCAAACTATATTTTCGGCGGAAAAAACAAAATAACAAAATTGAAATCATTTAATCACAAATTGCTGAGAAAAAAGATACTCCCACATACTACTTTATTATTTCGCAGATAATCATGAGTTTTTGATAGCATAACGCATTGACCAAATCGTTTTTGGCCACAAGTTATAGGATATATAATTTATAAAAGTATGGAAAATAGATAAAGACAGAAAAAAAAATTCCGTTTTTTATTTATTTTTTGTAAAAACTAGCGAAAAATTCAGCTTTCAGATGTTTATAAAACCTCAGGTTTTAGATTTATTTTAATTATAATCATTTTTCTTTTTTGAAGTAACAAATCTGTGTATATATTTTTGTCAATATTTATAGTATTAACATTATCACCATCTGCCTTTGAACTATTAATATACTACTGCAATTAAAAGTAACGGAATGCTTCACTAAAATACATCAATAATAGTTATCAATAGCAAATTATTATCAAATATTTTAACGATTTCTATAAACATCTAGTAACAAGCAAGAATTTATTTTGCTTTATCACTTGAATATAAATTTGCTTTTAATGAGATAAGAATTTTCATTTTATTGATTTTCCGAAATGGCTAATGTTATTGAACTAAGAACATCTAATAAATTTTGTTTTCGCGACGAATGTTTTTCTACAAAATCATTTGAAATGTTCCAGAAAGCTTCTAGAGACGATTGTTTATCAAAACCAAAGGTAATTTAATGGTATAAGAAGTTTAAAGATACCCATCTTAAATGATCCGGGATTTGGTAGAACTGTCATTTCAATTAATTATCAATATATTAATAAGGCTAGAAACCTAATACTTTATGATCATTATCTGGCAATAAGAGAGATAATCGAATGAGTTTTTATACCATATGATTTATGTATGGCAGCTTTATATATTATGGATGTTTGCGACGCATCGCGTCTCAAGTTATTTCAAACACTTTGAATTTGTTCGAAAATAACAATGTATTCAATACCTTTCATACTGAATCTTTGAACAATTTAGTGAGTGGTACTTGAAAAGTGAAACAAAACCGCAAATATTATGTCACTTAAAAGTTAGCCAATACTAACTGTTTTGTTGTTATGCATTCTGTTTTACGGACACTTATCAATTGGCCAGACAATCAATCACCATTATTATTTAAGCGTCTTATGACATCCTCCTGAAAGAATTAGTTGAAAATGGCCGAAAATGTGACGATAAAATACAAAAGTTTCCATTAAAATAATACATCTTCTCACAGCATTATTATTATTCTTAAATTTTTGACCAACATTCAATAAATTCACCTCCAGAAGCGTTGGACTTTGGTGTGGCTTTGCGTTGTTGACGTTGAAAGAAATCGAGGTTTGAATTTTGAATAATTTTGTGCTGCTATTTTTGAAGCAAAAGATTTTGCTCCTTCTTCCTTTATTTTATTAGAAGTTCTGTTTTTAATTGGTGTTTGATATAGCGCATTGAAGTCAGGTGAGACCTGTCCATTTTTCTTTTTTTTTTCTTCTTCTACTGTTTCAAAACTTAGTAAAATTGAGCCATGCAAAGATTACTGTAATAGAAGAAAATGATATTTGCTATTCTGTAGACGTCATGCAATCTGCATTGTCTGAAAAATTCTTCAAGAGTGGAAAATCGACAAATGAACTTGTTTTACGCCTTGGGCAAAATGAATACGAAGAAATTTATATTATAATATCAAATGCAGACTCTAAATTACGAATTACACAAATAAACCCATTTACCCTACAATCTTTCATAAAAGAGAAAATAAAGCATCATGCAAACATACAAAAAAGGAAATTTACTCCCAAAGGAAAAATCCTGTTTACAACCCAGGATCCTGTTTGTGCAGCCCAATTACATAATTTAGACAACATAGTAAATATTCCGGTTACGACGGATATTATATATAACCTCCCGATTTCTACTCTATGATATCCCAACAAAAGTCCAACTGCTAGAAATTGCCGAAGAGTTAACAAAAAATAACGAATTTGAAATTGTTGAGATGAGGTAATTTATAAAACAGAATTACTCCCGGGAGACATTACCCGTTCTCATAACGAAACTTGGAACACGTTTCCCGGTAGAAGCAAAGATTTAGTTCACAAATCGAAAAATACAATCATTTATTGACAAGCCACGGCAGTGCACAAATTGTTTTAGTTTCATGCACCCGTCAATTGTATGCGAATAACCAAAGATTTGTCATCTATGTGGCGACATTCATGAAGGCAATCGCCACAGAAATGTATCAACTCTGAAGACGAGCATTCGGCCACATCGAGAGGATGCCCTTTTTTATCGAGGAGAAAGACATTTTAGAACTCAAATGTAGAAACAATATCACAACTGCTGAGGCGAGACGAATCTACAATCAATCAAAGAAATCTAGTTACACGACAGCTGTCAAAATAAATGCTCCTATAAAAATATCGAAGAACAAATAAACGAAAAAATGGAGACTATGATCATTAAAAGGAATGAAAGGATAGAATCTGTCATCCAAAGAAGGACAATTAAAATGGAAGAGCAAATTAACATAATCCTTGGAATGTTTGAAAAATTGGTGGAATCGTTGTCACATAAGTTAACAGCCATGAGTAACCTTGGCGGCGAAAATCTTTCCCCATCAAGAAAGAAAAAAGCATTAGAAAAGATTCGAAAAGCATCTGCTATTCCAATGCAATTGGATGCAGGAGCTTTAGGTTAGTTCTTGGTTTCGCTAATTTCCCTTCTTTTTCTTTTTTTTCTTTTGTTTTTCGTGTGCGTCTTCAAACATTTTTGTTTTCCCATAATTTATTTGGAACTGGGTTTTTTTCAGAGTTTTTGTCGTTTTGTTTTTTACAATGACTTTTGTACACTGCAACTACAAAGGTCTTAAAAAAAAATGGCTCAAAGTTCCTCCTTTTTCTTCATCCGAATTCTAGATTCAAGAAACATTCTTCATGCCTGAAGACCACTTTCTATGATCAACTAAAAATTTGTTTTATTTCGACATGCAAGATCGGCTTGGAGGTGGTTTAATTAGTGGAATTCCAAAAAACGCATCTGGTAGAATTATTCCAATTAGTGCTACACATAATAGCAACCATGAAATTCTTGCAGTTGAAGTTTATCATAAAGGCTTAAATTTTATTATCATCAACTTATATTCTCCTCAAGGACTCAATATAGAACATGTAAAAGGTTATTTTGATTCTTTCTCCGTCCCTGTTTTTATATTTGGCGACTTTAATCTCCATCATCCCCTTTGGGGATCAAATAAATCATCTCCTCTGAGCAATGATTTCGTAGAATGGCTTCAAAATTCCAGTTTTGTCCTCCTTTATTCTTCGAACCCTACGTATGCCACTTGCACTAGATCAGCTTCGTTGCTCGAGATCTGCTCGGTATCTCTCTCTCATGGCGTTAATTGCTATGTTTCTGATTCATCCTTTGAAAGTGATCATTGCCCAGTCATTATTACGTGGTCAAATTTAGAGTCAAGTGCTAGGTATATAAAAACAATAGTTTGGAAGCGGACTATGGAGCAATTGGCAAAAGTATTGGCTACAAAAACTAATATAAGTGCATTGACAAGCAGGATTTCGGAAGGTATACGGAAAGACACAAAATTAATATTTTTGCCGATTAAATCTTATCCTCCCTGGTAGAACCTATCTTGTCACAGATTTCAAAAATTGAAAATTATATTTCGAAAAAGAGCTCTTCGTTTCATTTCAGAACCAGACTGGATAAAGCACAAACAATATGTGGCAATACTTCGTTTTCATATTAAAAAGGCTAGTCGAAATTATGGGATAAAATTTGCAACATTTCTACAAATCCTAGAATGTGTTACTCGATTCTCAACTAGTTTTACAATCATTCAAACCATTGAATATTTCAAATCTCATTCAGCATAACAATCGTTTTGTCGCAAATCCATTTCAGCAAAGCAATCTTTTTGTTGATTTTTTTTTTTTTTTTTTTTTACTGACAGTAGCATCAAGCATAGGCCAATTCCATTTGACTATATCGAAGACCGCATTTGTCTTAATACTCCTATTCACATGCAGGAAGTCAGATACGCTATAAAAAAGCACGGAACTCCACACCTGGTGCTGATGGTATTACAACAAATTGGTTTAGGAATCTTAGTATCACAAATCTAATAAACATCACATCCGTCTTTCAAGAGGCTCTTACGAACATCTTTTACTCCGGAGGAATGGAAACATTTAATCATTGTCCCAATTCCTGAACCTAATATGGACAAAACAAAAATCACATCTTATAAACCAATAGTTCTCACCTCTGTTTTCTCAAAAACTTTTGAAGGAATCTTGATTCAGCTTATTACCCATCATTTAGTAATTGAGAGAAGAATTCCTCCTTTTGTGAATGGTGTCCATCCCCTCAGCGACAATCAGATTGCAGTATATAAAATCCACACAGCCATTGCAAAAGCCCACAGTCTAAAGAAATATTTTATCGGAATTAGTTTAGATCTTAAAAGTGCATATGACTCGGTTTACATTGATGGTATTATGCTGAAGGGCCTTCAGCTTGGTATCAAAGGCAATATTTCAAAGGTCATACACAACTTGCTCTAAAACCTAACTTTTCAAGTTCGTTGGAGGAATTCTCTTTCTAAGAGAAAAACTCTTCAGGAAGGTTTGCCTCAAGGTACTGTTGTCTCACCCATACTCTTTGTAATTTTCCTTGCGGATTTCTTTGAAACGCTTGAGGTTGATGTGGAATGCTCAATTTTTGCTGATGACATTTTTATCTTTTGTGTTCATACTCTTTAGATTACATTTCAAAAAAGCTTCGAAATACCATGGAAAACATCCACAAATGGTGTAGTTATTGGAAACTTAAAATCAGCCCCGAGAAATGCTCTATTGCTGACCTATCAAAAAAGAAATCGCAGCCGACTCCTCGAATTACATATGCTGGTTTCCCTCTCCCTTGGAAACAATGTATTAAATACTTAGGCATCGATTTTTCGAAAACAAACCAAAATGGGGTTTTATTTTAAAATATTCGAGCTAAAGCACTTAGAAAAATTAATGCTTTAAAATCTATTGCTTATAAAACATACGCCCTAGAACAACGGATTTCGTAAACATAACCAATAATAGCATCCTAAGTCTATTTTAATACAACAGCACAATAACCAATAAATTCTCCGAGATTCAATACAAAACCTGCAATTCGATACAAACTATAGCCCTTAGAATAACACTTGAACAGCCAAAATGGACCCCAAATATTATTCTAATGAAAATCGCGGGTCAGGAAATGCAATCGGAAAAAATTAAAAGATTAGCCGTGAAATTCTTTATCAGGCAACTTGACAATGGCACTCATTCACCTATCTATCATCATAATACCAATCCTGGAATCAAATTAGATAAAAAAGACGAAATTATAATTGAAAATTTATTTGCAAACCTGAATTCTACTAAAAATTATGTTATTACTCTGCCAGACCCCATTATCTCCTAAAACAATTTTTGTGAAATTCATCTTTCAGACTTTAGTTTTCAAAATAAAGCTCTTCCTAGTTACATGATCAAGAATCTCTTTGAAACAAACAATTTCAAGATTATTTTACTATCGCTACGGATGCATCCAAATCTCAATCTTTCACTTCTGTTGCGGGTATCTCTTGTAACCAATCCTTCGTCTGTAGAATTCACCCCATCAATTCCATTTTTACAGCGGAAGCCTTGGCACATTGTCAAGCTCTGGATGAACTTTCATTAACAGGAAAAAATTTGCTTTTGTTGACAAACATCTATTTGGCCCTTCAAGATTTAAAATGCCTGACAATCAAATCTCCAAAAGTCATTCATAGATTAGCAGGCAAAATTCAAGTCAGGGGAAAATGAAATCGGAAAATATGCTTGGTGTAGATTCCAGGACATTCACAGATATATGGAAATGAAAAGGCGGGAGTACTCGCAAAACTGGTCACGAAGTCTCACCCATTGCTGGAGTGGATTGCTTCAGAAGATTTAATTACCCACTATCAGGAAATCTCACTACAAAAAATGAATCACATTTTTAAAAATAGTAAATATCAAGAATCTATTAGCGATGTTCCCACTATGTTTTCCCTCAATTCACGGCTCAGAAACAGAATAGAAGGTATCATAACTGCACGCCTTTTAACCCAGATGATTATAACCCCAGCTCTGTTGAATAAATTTCCTCACTGCCAAGTTTGTAATCATGAAAATAACATTGAGCATATCATTTTGTTTTGTTCCAGATACGCAACTCATAGGTCAAATATTTTTGCAAAACTTAATATTGATCTTCATTTTTGTTCTTCATTCAAAACGTTTATTCAAAAAGCTGTTTCTAATAAGCCATGTCTTCGGGTCCTTCTCCAATCTCTGAAGTTTTTTAACATCTATTGAATGAACTCTTTTGGCATTAGGGGATAGCGGACTTTTTTTCCAAAAATCCCATTCTCATCCCATTTTAATCAATCAATTAATAAACATCCAGAAGTTCCGTATTCAACTGATACTGTACCAAGAACTTAGGATTCCTTGTGAAGTTTTCCTATTTTTCATAGTTGAAATTGCTTCATAGTGGTCACCGTTTCAAATCCATTAATCAAATAAAAGAAAATTAACTATAAATTCTAAAGCGCTTTCATGAAAACGACATTAAGGGATGTTTGGATAAAAGGAAAAAAAAACAATGATAGAAGAGTATTACAATGGTAGGAGATTACTTTGAGTGAAATGCAAGAAATTTTAACTAGTATATTGACATCTTTTGTTTTATACTGCTATTATAGTAGTAAACTATACCAAATCGATTAAATTGTCTGTCAACAGATATCCTTTCACTTTTCCATGCCCACGTTAAGCAAATACTATGACAAACTAGATGAATTAAATACAACATAAGGAGTTATCTTTAGGTGTTATCTGCTTAAAATTGTGTTAAAAGGGGAATCTAATGCAAAATCATGTTGATTATCAGTTAGCTCTTCTCATAATAATGAGAATGCGATAAATCAAAAATCCAGGAAGATAAAAGTTAAAAGGAGATTTTTGATTATATAAAAGTATAAAAGGTCGATCAAAGCATTGACTTTACATTTTTGTTTTTATATGCATAGGGACAAGATAACAAAAAAATAGCTAAAAGTGAATAAGATAACTTAAAAGAACTAGTTAAAAGAGAAGGTACACTTTTTCTTAGCAACCATGATTATTAATCATAGTAAAAGACAGATTGTTTCAAAAATGCAAACTCGATTTGCTTCATTTTTAGACAAATTAAGCACAAATTGCGCAATGTTTTGAAAGTATATCAGAAAGTCTTGAGAAACACATTTGACATTGTTAGACAAGAAAATCACTCACGGAATGATTCAGTCACACTCGAAAGAATAAAAGATCACATTCCACGATTCCGATGATGTTTCACCTGTTTACCATTTAGAAATTGTCCACATCCGATTGGGGGACAGGAATAAACAAAAAAAGAAAGGTATCCTTAGAGGCCAGCTGAGATAATTGGCCGAATAAAAGAGAAATGAAGCAGAGACCGACTGACCCCATTTCTCTTGTATATAAGCGGATCGGCGTCCCATGCTGGACACATTCTCAGCATCATGGGAAGTTCCAAGGTGAGTTGTTCGTCTCCTCACTCTTTAAGATTTTGGTAAGGACTTCAATGAAGACGACTTACTAAAACTACGCTAACTAAACATTATTCTGAAAGATATACTATTGATCTGAACATAATTGTTATTATCGTGGTAATTAGATGCAAAATGGAAATTTAAATGCGATAGTTAACTAAAATCTGTAATACGTATACTACTATAGACGAGATATTCAGCTGCAACAAATACATCTTAAAGTTATAGATTATTTAATAAGTTATGATTAAAATTTTAAGTTAATAGATATTTTCGTGCTAATGAATTTTAACATGGAAATTATACGTTGATAACTTGCTGAAACTTCCTTATGTTCTTTCATTTGGATGTGTTTTGATGATAACCATTCAAGATGAGAATAAATTGTAGCGGATGGTTGGTTTATATCTATATATGAGCTTATTCCATACTGGATATCTGAATGGCAATTATTTTAATAATGGAATTTTTCTAGGGATAGTTTATTAAAAATTGTTCTTTACAACAGACGATAATTTTTTAAGATTGATATAAAGTAACAGTGGCGATTCTTCCACTAGGACTGCAGAGTAGCAGCACCCTATAAAATTATTTCAGAAAGTTAAATTTCTTTTTTAAAAAAATCTAATTCTCTATCTTCTCCACTACGTCAGTTTGTTGGTTTGGACTGATTTTAGAAATCTGAGGGTTCGATAATCAACGAAAATAAAAAAAAAGCATTAAAAACCTGAATTGAAAATCAATAATCAAGGAAAATGCTGGTTGCAGATTATGGAAGTACAATGGGCATTCATTTGAAAATTTGACTTATTTGAAGATCAAAGTTAAAACTCTTTCTTCTTAACTCTTAGACCCTTAAAGTTAAAAATCTTTCTCTCCTTATAACGATAGGTACTTGAGATACAATTAAACCAAACCCATATTCAAACGCGAGCAACTCACCTTTTTTCTAACTTCCATCCAAGACATCGCCTTCATTTCCTCAATGTTTTTCTTTCTTTTTCTGACTTCTCTTATCGGCAGTTTCCTATTTGGCTTCTTGTTGCCTTGACAAAAATATATTTGCTTTATAGAATACCCATTTTCTTTTATTAGATCTCTCTCTTTGAAACAAAAGTGCTCAGAGAATTTTCTAAAATATTATTCAGATGAGAATCCTTATTAGGTAGGGTCAATTGTTGTTTATTTTTAGATTGATGATTCGATAAACTTTACAGTCTTCAAAAAATTAGGTTTTGGAAGTTTTTGCTGAGCGAAAAATTTAATGCAAATTTGCATTAAATTTTTCATAAATTTTCATTAAATTTTCACGGATCATAATGAAAGTCATTATGATCCGTGAATTGGAAGCAAGAAGATTATGTTTTCGGTAATGATCACATTTCATACAAAACACAAAGAAAAGACAGTACCGTGCTCACCTCTTACAGAACAGCATTTCATCTAATTATAATTATAATCGCAGTGCACTATGGGATGCGTACCTAGTCAGGCATCGCCATCTATTATCCAGAAGAGAAGATAGAGTAATGCAAATGCTACACAAATCATTTGATACCCGATTCAAATATTGTTCAATAGTCTTCAAATAAGAGAATTCAAAACCAACGAAGATTAGACAGCCCAATTTATTTGAAATATGGCTGGTTAAATTACTGTAATGTAAAGAACGCACCGTTTTGTTTTTCATGCTTAGTTTATGGTGGAAATGATGCATAAATTGCTGATGATTAGAAAGATTTATGAATTACTGAAAAAAATATGAAAAGGGCAGAATAGATCTAGCGACAACTGGTAACAAGGAATTTTACAAATGGCTTTAAATTCAAAAATTTTGGCTACATATGAGTAAAGTGACATTTTTAAAATTGCAATGCCTTGATAAAAAGTTTTGCAACATTTCGTATATCCGAGATAAAGAACCATCACTATGATGTATTTTAAATATGTATGATTTTAAATAAGTAAAAATAAGAAATGTTTTCTTTAACCAATTTGAAACTTTAACAAAAATTAAGTTTTCTAACTATGTCACTTTCTACTTTCATTCAATTTCACTCTAACTAGCGAAAAGAAGAGACAAAAAAAATAATGAAAAAGAATTCTAATAAATTGCATAGAAGTTGTTTCCAAATTAACCATTACCAATCTCTTATTATTTAAGGATATTTCTTCCTATTTAAAATGTATATTTTAATTAAATTTGGGAAAATAACAACTAAAAGATGAACATAATATTCTTATAGAAATATAATTGAAAACATGATCAGAAAGTTATTAAAATAGTCGGTACTAGAGCAAAAATAAGTTGAATATTTTTAAAGAACACATAAGTAAAACATGCGGGCAGAAAAAAGCTAAATATTGGTTATGAATGTTATGTAAAAATAATTGGAAACACTATCAAATCACAAATCTATATTAATATTATCAGAAAGAAACTTAGCTTGCATTCTGGAATTTTAATATTAATCAGCATAAATGTGGAAGTTTTAATCCAAAATAATATAAAATCTATAATTTCATCAGAATAAAAAATAATTTTTTTTGTTATTGTTATTATAATTTATTTTTATTTTTTAAATGTTTGTACATAGTTAAAAGTAGTAATAAAGTCAGATTAGATAAGAAAAAAAAAAGAAACAAGTTTATTTTATATGATTTTATCAATTTAGAATATTAAATAATTGTATTTAAATAATGCTTGCTATTTAACCTTTGATTTTTTTCAGAATTGGTTTGCTTGGGCAACTGCCAGTTGCCTCCTACTTTCTGTATCTAGCCTCGGCGTTGGAGGTGGATACGGAGGAGATTATGGTGGTGGTGGACACAGTGGCGGAGGAGGATATGGTGGGGGAGGTGGAGGCGGATACGGCAGTGGAGGAAAAGGAGGATTCGGAGGAGGTGCTGGAGGATATGGCGGAGGAGGATACGGCGGTGGCGGAAAAGGAGGATTTGGTGGTAGAGGATATGGAGGAGGAAATGGTGGAAAAGGACTGTCATTAGGAGGCGGTGGATATGGAGGTGGAGGATATGGTGAGTTACTAAGCACTATTTTGATATTTTAAAATTTAAGTCAATTAACCGATTAACACTCAGCGACTTCGATGAATCTGTAAGAGAATCTATTACTATAGACTTACTAGTCTTACTATAGACTTAATTACTAAATAATAAGACTTACTAGTCTTATTTATTTACCATAAATGAAATAATAAACCTACTATTTATTTATCAAAATGAATTTTCCCATCGATTGTTTAGTTATTTTGAAAGGCAAATATTAATTTTTCATGTATAGAAATGAAATTTTATCTCATAGCTAAATAAATTTTATTGCTTTTCATAAATTTAAAATTAATGTCTTGAAATTTATATTCTCCAATTATATAATTTTTTATATCCAAATTAAAAGTAAATCATCATTTTGTTATTTTTTCAATTTAAATGAAGTTCACATGGATAAGATAAAACAAAGCGTTAGCATTCATTTTTAAAATGCCTAAAATTATATTTCCATTCTTACTTTTAGAACTTTAGTGTGAAATATCTTCATACAATCTAATAATTAAAAGAAACTCTAATTGAAAAATACTTTAAAAAGTATGAACATTATATAATTTTATTTAATTTGGTGAAATGAAGATCATTATGATCCGAAAAAGCAAGAGGACACATGTTTTCTGGAACATTTCTTTAAGGATCAAATTTCACACAAAACAAGATATTAACGCGCACCTTAACAGAACAGCATCTATCTCATTTTACAATCGCAATGCACTCTGGGATGCGTACCTAATCAGGCATCGTCATCTTTTATCTAAAAGGGAACATAGGGTAATGCAAATGCTACAATGTATCTTTTAAGTTTTTCATTCAGTATAAATTATGTTTACATCCCATTTGAAATTTTTAAACTGGCTTTTTATTTCTGTTTTTTTTAATTTAGGAGTCTTTAAATCACGAAAGAAACTGGTTTAATTAAAACTGCCCATTAAAAAATGTTGCGCGTATTTAATAATTATCACAAACATAACCATAACAATAAATGCAATAATTTTGAAATCACATAGTAAAACTGTCATTAAACATTTTTCAAACTAAACGATAGTTCTAATTGTCTAAAAATAGATGAAGAATATCATATCTAAGGACCTGTAATATTTTTTTAAATTCAGATTTCGCAGAAAGATTCCTGTTAAAAATTAATTGCTACCTGAAATTCTTTTTTAAAAATATTAGAATTAGTAACGTTAATCAAATAGAGAGTACATAAATTCTTTGAACAATTAATTACAATTATTATCTACTGAAGCTGAAATTTCATTAATAACATTGTAATACTTTATTTTAGAAGGTAGTGGATATGGATATGGTGACAGTGCTGGAAAAGGATTTAACGGAGGAGTCGCTATTGTCGGTATCAGTTTATCTCAACTTGGAGGAGGAGGTGGCCACGGAGGTGTCGGTGGAGGACATGGAGGCGGAGGATTCGGAGGCGGTAGTGGAGGAGGATATGGAGGTGGAAAAGGAATCGGAGATGGTTATGGAGAAGGATCTGGAACTGGAAAAGGAAGTGGCGTAGGATATGATGTAGGCTCTGGATTTGGTAAAGGAAGTGGCGTAGGATATGGTGTAGGCTCTGGATTTGGTAAAGGAAGTGGTGTAGGATATGGAGTTGGTTCTGGATTTGGTAAAGGAAGTGGTGAAGGATATGGAGTTGGCTCTGGATTTGGTAAAGGAAGTGGCGGAGGATATGGAGGAGGAGGTGGATTTGGTAAAGGAGGGACTGGAGGATACGGAGGTGGATCTGGAGGATATGGAGGCGGGAAAGGAGGATACTATTGATCAAAAGGTATAAGTAAATATAATTAATATATTTGTTTTTCTGTAATGACAATCAACGTTTTAATTTAGAATAAGTATCAAATTTAAATAATTATTGTTTCTTTTGGTATTATATTATTTAAAGAAGCTAATATACGAATTTTTGACACAGATCAGGATTTCATGTGCTTTTTAGTTTTCGTGTATATTTCAAAATTTAAAATTTGATCCTATCTATAAATTTTTACTGATATTTAAGTATTGATTAATTATTAATTTTGCATTAATTACTAAGGTCTTTTCTTAGATTATAGGACTACCTATGTATCTTTATATTCCTTTTTGTAACGATTAAAAATAAGAACTATTATTATATCAAAATTCTACTTCTGTGAATTCTTTGGAACCTAGTATTAAGGAATGATAGATACTCATTTATAAACAATTAAAATTGTTACTCTGTGGTTTCCTTAAGTAAATTAGTATTTAAAGAGTCCAAGTTCTATTATTGTCTTCTGTTTAAAATGAGACCGAGTCTATTATTTTTGATAAAGAAAATATAATATTAATTATTTTTAACATATAAAACTCTTATTGAAATTCCCTTTTCCCTATTCATCAAAAAATCAAAGTTGAAAAAGTAATGTTCTCCTTTTTTCTACTTCTTCAGTGATACACGAAGACCTAAGAGTGAGTCTTTCTTACTAAAAGGACACTTTCTTAGTTGTCCACCATATAGTGGCCAGACAACTTCGTCTATCTTGTGAATTGTATACCATCCGTTCAGCAGGGACATTCAAGAATTGAAGATATAATTTGCTCTTGATTTCTGTGAGCGTTGTGTATTAGAAGACATGTTTTCAATAAAAAAGTGTTATTTTTATATATAAAAATACTGTTTCTCTCTTTCTCTCTATATATGAATTCATAATTGTCACAAAAAAGGGCTTTAAGAAATAAAAAAATGAGAGTAGAGACTTATAGTGGAATGAATATTCGTTTTGAAAACTTTTTTGAACATCTCATACTTCTAACAGAATTTTGTTACTTTGAATTTATTTGCATTTGTTGTTGTGAAACATTCTTATTGTGCTTTATTAGTTCTCAATATCACTTTAGCAGATATTTTATAAAACATTTATCTTAAACTTAAAAGTTTTCCAAGTTTATTCTTCAAGCGTATATAGAATTTATGAAATTAAATGCTGTCATTAAAAAATAATTAATTTAAAATATTTTGTATTGCTTAACTTACTGGTTAGAGATGAACATACTTTCATGCACTATATTAATAAAATATTATTTTTTTATTGATATGAGCCCTTCACAGGAATTAATTTTTTCACGCAGATTAATATTTGCGATAAAAAGGTATTTTGATGATGGGGAATAATATAACATGTAAAATTATTTACGGCGACATTATTATGAAATAAAACGAGAATGAATTTATGAATTTCAGAATTCATAAATGAGAATACATCGAGTAACTTTTAAATATTTGCATTTCGAAAAATCTCAGAAGAAACTAAATATTTTTTAAGAACTTCAAAAGGAGTATTTTATTTTAATTTAACAATTTTTGAAAAACCAATAATTAAAGTATTGAAAAGAGATTTTTGTGTTAAATCAATTTTAAAAAAGTAAAGGAATTTAAAGTATAAGATTAACTTTTAAAACCAAAATTAAATATAACATTTCAATTGGTAATCGGCGAGAAAGAATAATTGATTTAATATACCGATTATATTTTCATTTTATAAAAATGACAGCAATAACGATAAAATAAGCTTTCTTATACATAGGAACATAATTTTGATTAATAAATTGAATGAATGAAAAATGAATTGTTTTTTGAAGGGCTACAAGCCTTCAATAAATTCATCCTCATGACTGATAAAATATGTGTGTAAAATACGAAGAAAGCGCATTCTGCATTCGAATTTGCCTAAGAGGATCGATGTTTGGCGAACGAACCAACTCTTTTCAACTGGATACCTTTTTAAGAACCCCATTATTGACCCCATTATAGTCAACAGTTTATAGTGATCTTAGTTCTTGACTCACATCAGTGGTATTATTATTAGAATTAAATTAAGCAAGGCAAATGCACTGTATGCACTGTATTTAGAGATTTGCAGTGCTGAGTTTTAAAAAAAATCAAGAAAATTTTTTTACATGGTAAAAAATACAATATGAATATAAAAATGCAAAATAAAATTTAAAAAATTACAATCCTCAACACTATAAAGCCTCTAAGAATTTCTTACTCTGCGTTTTTCAGTTGGCAAGCGTGAAAACAGGCTACAGGAGCTTATTCTCTCTAATATCACCATTATGAAGTTTCCAAAAGGTTCCAATTCTAAAATTAAAAATTTTTAAGTAATTAATGAAACATAGCTTAAATTAGAAAATGAAATACTCTCATTTCAAGATTTTAAATTATTGTGTTTAATAATGAGTAAGAGCTTTTTTTTATAGTTTAGCTTTTTTCAATTTTTATTTATAATTTTCTCCTCAGATTACGAAGATAATTTATGGTTCTTTTCTCTTATTCCAATAGAAAGATGGAGAATTTCGTTAATGCAGGGAACATCAAAGATTAATTGTCACAATAGTCTGAGAGTGATACCCATTTTCCAGATTTATTTACATGAACCACGTTCGTAAAAGTAAAAATATTTTTTCGAAGTTTGATTTATTATGGAAATATTTCCAAATCTTATATCCAATGAAGAAAAGGCCAAATCTGTCATAACATTTTCTTTGAGACTTTTCATATTTGACACACTGCATTTTATATAACGAAAGGCTCCATCCAACATTCAAGATCTAAACATTGAATATTTAAGGAGCTGCATTTTAAATACATATATATGGAAGGCATTAATCATAGTAAGGTTTCAGAAGAAGACAATTAACGACATTCAAATCTTTGCATAAGTTTTTCCATTCAACCCTAAAACTTTACTTATTAGATTATTTAAATACGAATTATGAATTAATCTGTCGTTGTTTCGTCTAAATTATAATAAAACAGGTTAGTTAAAATAAATCCCAACCACACAAACATCGACATCCAAATGACTTTTTTATTTCATACTGTTGCCGTTCACATAAAACCATAAATCAGCTTTAATAGTTAAAAATAAGTTAAATTAATTGAAGTAATATTATTATTACTTTATGGTAATCAAAATAATATCAAATTATCAATTATTATAAGCTAGTCGAAGTAATCACAAACTTTAAGTTATCCTAAGATAGTTGAGGTAAAATTAATAAGTTACCAAACACAATTCATTACCAAATACCATTCACAATTCAAACACAATTTTTAGGAATGGTAAATTTTCTTTCTATTTTCAAAGTAGTCTTCTCAAAGCCTTCAAGATTACTCTCTAATAACGATGTAATTTCCTGCTTCCATCGCATAAATTTGAGGAAAATTCTGTAAAGCCGCCTTGAATGGCATTGGTTAACGATAATTACGAGATATTAGTCTTTGACGATAATCTGGCATTTTTAATTAAACTCTCATGCGATCTTTAGGGACATTGTTTGGCAATTCATTCCTGGGATATTGCTAATACCTAAGTGCAAGAAAATAAAACGCCTTTATTTAGACGTCTTTTATTCGGCGGATCGGAAACAAAATTTATAATAGAGCTACAGTAATAGATCATGTACAAATTTGCATTCATTTAATTTATTGCATTTACAGGCATATAAAAGTACTGCCTGAGCGAATTTTGACCTTCATTTGCTAGAAATTTACAACTGTGGTGTAAAATCATTGCACCAACTTCCATCCGTCTGTCTAGAAAAGATTTTGATTGATCGTATTCAAATGCAGAGAGACAAAACTCCAGACATGTTTTTTTTATTAAACTTAGGAAGGTCTGAAATGTAGACATTCGTTAAAATCTCCAGTTCGAAAAGTAAAAAGGTGAAAGAATTATTCAAACAATATTGCATAAACACATGTCTCTAAAAGGAAAGATAGAGTCAAAATAAATTTTCAAAAAAATATTAAGCGATTAAAAATGTATTTGCATAGTGGAGACAAGCTTTTAAAAATGCAACACTATTAAGCTATCTTCGTCTCTTTTCAAAAACACCTGACTGGGTTGTAAGTTCAGAACTTGAACAATTTGAAACTGGAAATAATCGAATTTTTCACAAAGAAATCCAAAGGAAATAAAACACACAAGAACAAAAAATTCTTAAGCATATATTTTTCCTTCAAGTAATTCGAATAATTTTTAGAAGGACAGAAGCTATTTGATTAATATTGATAACTAATTATCCCTCTAAACAATGTAATTACTGTAATATTACTGACTTTACAGTATTAATATTGCTGATTGCCACGATTTTATTAAAGTACTGAAAGAATTTCAAAAATTATCACTTTGAGATTTTTAAAATATAAAATAAAGCCAACCCGAAATCAACTTCGATCTCATAGTCCAAGTTCAACATCTGGTATTAGAGCAATAATTCCTAAGTACTTCTGGAACCAAATGATTCCGGATTAATATACATTAAATTAAAAACACAATCAAAAAATTACTTCTAATTCAATTTGAACAAACTGAAAAAAAAGAGTATTGAAATTCAGTAGCTGGATGCATAAATTGTCAAAAAAGCAAAGCCAACTGGCTAAAAATCAAAATTTCAAATTCTTCTAGGACAGATGATGATAAATTTCGTGTCGTACATGTTTACATTATTCATCCATTTACACTTCCATATAACTAAGTCAACTGCCTAATTTCTATTTAAATGTAATAGCTAGATGGAAGTTATTCAGCTCCAAATGGCACGTTATTTATATATTGTTAGGATTGCTTGCTTCTCTTCAAGAGAGCTTGTTTCTAACCTTTGTGTTAAAAATATTTCATTTCCAGCTGAGTTTTTATGAGAATGAAATATTTTCATTTTTTCTTTACAGTGATACAATCGGGTAATAAATGTATTCTCATATTAAGAATTTTTTTTTCTAATGAGTCAATCAACAAATATGCATTTTCCAGTAGAAGGTAAAGAAATAAAAGTAAATAAATACTAACAAATTAAAACCTGCATATATTTTATCAAATAGAGATGATATTACTTCTAAAAGATCCGCATCTAAAACAAAAGAATCTTGAGGAAGACGTTTCGAAAACGTTATTTGAAAACGTTTCGTAACTGACTCTATCTAGCCGAACTCAATTGTAATAATTGCTTCTTGCAAACCTTTCCAACAAATTGCACAAAGCAATTATTTCTTCGCAGGTTTATAAGCTGTCGTCATTTTAAAACCAATTTTCCTGCAATCAAAATAAAAGTGAAAACACCTTTCGAAAGTTCATTTTTGGGCTATAAATTCTGTAGAAAATTATTAATATCACTTTAATGGTTTAAATTGCGAAACGCATGCATGGCAGATTGTGTGGGGATCAGCATAGTTTCAAAAACTTATTTTTAATTATATTTTAACAATTTATCCTCTACGTAACTGTTTTAACCGCCGGTATCCACGAAGAGCAGCACTGGCATTTTCATCTCACTGATGAAACAGCTTACTAATAAGGCGCGTCCACTTAGTGACAATGCAGAATGACTTAAATTCCCGCAACCCTACTTTTTATCATGTCACAAAGTAACCATATAAACAAATTACATAATAAAGTTTCCGATCGCAGCGCCAAGATTTCCACTATCGGCTTTTTTGGTAATATTTTTTTTTCTTGATAAATTGAGACCGCATACTTTAATTTGTATAGCGGCTAAATTTTGTTATATTTCGTCCAGTACATAGCAGGCTACAGGGCTCCGAACACCTCCTGTTCTTTCTTGATAACCCTGTATGATAAGTGATAAATTTTTTCAAGCTAAAAAAAAAGCCACCAGTTCTACAAACGCATGTGCAGTAAGAAAAAAATATAATACAGCGGCATGTTATTGTCCCGTCGGGACCTACGGCCGTCTTATAACTGGCCGAGTGTAAGCCCAGCATAAAGTTTAAAGCTCATTTTCCCTCTTGAATGCTATGGTACGGGGAACTCTGTGTGGGTACTGCTAGTATATCAAATGATGTTAACTTCTTAAGAGTAAACATGTATTAAAACTCGGATAAAATGCAACGTCATGTTGATTATCAGGTAGCGCGTCTGCTCATGGGTATGCGAAAGCGATAAATAAATAAATAAATAAAAAGATATAAAGATAAAAGTTAAAATGCGATTTTTGATTAGATACAAGTATGAAAACTCGGATCAAATACATCAAGGGATCGGTTTTATATTTATTCCTTTAAATGTATATGAACAAAATAACTGAAAAAATTCAAAGAATTAAGCAAAAGAAAATGTACACATTTTTTTTTGGGGGGGGGGGGGCTACCAAAGGGATTGTTCTATGTAAAAAGGAGACTGTTTCGTAAATGCAAGCCGAAGTTGTTTCATCTTAAGCTGATACTAAGCACATACTGGCGCTATGTTCGGAAGTACATCAGAAAGTCTTGAGAAACACACCTCACATCGTTAGACAAGAAAATCGCCCATGAAATTACTCAGTCACAATCGAAAGAATTAAATATCGCATTCCAGAATTCCGATGATCCTTCTTTTAACCATTCAGAAATTGTCCGCATCCAATTGAGGGACAGGAATGGACGAAAAAAAAGAAAGATTTAGGGGTCAGCTGAGAGAATTGGACGAATGAAAGAGAAATAAAGCAGAGACCGACTGACTCGATTTCTTTCGTATATAAGAGGATTTTTGTCCCATAATGAACACATTCTCAGCATCATGGGAAGTTCTAAGTAAAAGTCCTTGATCTCCTTTCTCTTTATGATTTTATATCTTGGCAGGAACTTCAATGATGAAGACCTGCTAAAGTTACGTTAACTAAATGATATTCTGAAACTATATTACTGTATCCGAACAGAATTGTTATTAAAGAAGTAATCAGCTGTAAAATGAAAATTTAAATGCGATAGTTAACTAAAATCTAAAAGTGATCTGCTATCATAGATAAAACATTGATGATATTCAGCTGCAACACATACACTTTAAGGTGATAGATTATTGAGAAAAAAAATTATAACATTTTAACTTATTAGATTTTTGGTGCTAATGAAGTTTAAGACGGTGCTTGGTTTATGGCTATATTTGAGCTTATTCCATACTTGGTAACTCAGCGGTAATCAGTTCATTAGCGGGATTTTTCTTGCGATAGCTTATTGAGAATTATTATTTACAACAGAATGGGAATTTTCTGTAGATTGGTACCAAAAAACAAAACTAGTAGCGTTTCATTCATTAAGGTTGCAGAGTACCAGTAACTCATAAAATTATATAATGAATTTAAATTTCGTTTTTTTATTATTATTATTTACGATGTCAGTTTGACACTTTGGACTGACTTTATCATTCTAAGAGTTCGATAATCAACAAAAATAAAAAAAAAGAAACAACAAAAATCCGAAGAGAAAATCAATAAGCAAGACAAATACAGGTGGCAGCTCATGAAAATGCAATGGGCCTACAAGTAATTGACTTTCTTGAAGATAGAAGTTAAAATCACACTTTTTAGCTCTTAGACCTTTAAAATTAAAGCCCTTTCTCTCCTTAAACTCATAGGCCATATGAGATACAATTTAACTAGACTTATCTTGAAACGCGGGCCAACTCATCTTTTGTCTAATTTCTATCCAAGGCACCGCCTTCAATCCCTCAATGCTTTTCTCTCTTTTTCTGGTTTCTCTTATTGACAGTTCCCTATTTCTTTCCTTGTTCCTGAATAGAAATGTATTTGCCATATTGAATTCTCATTTTCTTTTATTAGATCTCTCTCATAGAAAAAAAGTGTGTAGATAATTCTCTAAAATGTTATTCAGATGAGAATACGTATTAGGAAGGATAAGTTGTTGATATTACATCATGGATAAAACGATAAATATTGCATATCTTCAAAAGATTACATTTTCTCTGAGCCAATAATCAGATGCAAAGATTGCAGGTCATTCCATGCCGAATTCACGCATTTTTTTAAGTAGGAGAATCGAGTTCCAATAAAAAAATTGCACCCTGATTTATTATAAGCATAGTTGGTAATGTGACTTCGATATAAAAAAAAATGCAATATTTGGTTTTCCATGTTTAGTTCATGTTGTAGTTGATGCATAGATTGTTGATGTTGAGAATGATTTACGTTGCCTTCATGAAAAAAAAAAAAAAAATAGACACACCACACATTTGGCAACAACAAATTTCATATCTTGTTTTAAAATTTAAAATTTAGGCTACTTATGGGCAAAGTAGCATTGTTTAAAAATGCAATGTCTTGGTAAATTTTTTTTGCAGCATTGATGATTTCTGAAATGGTGAGTTATCGCTATCAAATGTTTTAAATCTTACATGATTTAAAATAAATAAATAAAAGCATTAGAAGGGTTAATAAAAAAGCATTAATTTACTTTCACCAGTTTGAAAAGTAAAGTTTTCTAAATATGTCGACTTCTTAATTCATTAAATTTCACTTTAACTAAAGAAGAAAAAAAAAAAAGAAACTAGGAAGTAAAAAAAGGGATTCATATAAATTATACAAAAGGTCTTTGAAGATTAACCCCTACCAACTCTTATATTTTAATGTAAGGTTTATTTAATGGAGATTATATTTAACGATTGTTTATAATTTATAAGATTATATTTAATAAAAATTTCTGTAGTTTTGAAATGTATATTTTAATTAAATTTTGAGCCTAAAAATAAGGTTTGACAGACGAATATAATATTTTTATAGAAATACATTGAAATGATGACCAGAATTTTATTAAAGTAGTTGGAACAAGAGTAAAAAGAATTTTTAAATTGAATATTTTTAAAGAACCCATAGGTAAAGCATGTGAACGGAAGAAACTACATATAATTTATGAATTTTACGTAAAAATAATTAGGAATAATATCAAATCGCAGTTCCTATTGACATAGAATACCTGATTTGTGTTCGGGATATTTACTATTGATTGACATAGACAGTAAGATTTTATCCAAAATTGAATAAAATCTATAAACTCATCAAAATAAAGAATAAATTTTTGGAATTGTGAAATTTCATTTTATTTCTTAAATGTTTGTGCATAAATAAAAAATACCGAAAATTCTCATTAGGAAACTAAAAAAATATGAAATAAGTTTCTTATGATTTCTTATGATTTTATCAATCTAAAGTATTAAATGAATGTATTTAAATAATTCTTGTTAAATAACCTTTGATTAATTGCAGAGTTGGTTTGCTTGGGCGACTGTGAGTTGTCTCGTACTTTCTGTATCTAGCCTCGGTGGAGGAGGAGGAGGTGAATACGGAAGAGAATATGGTGGTGGTGGGCATGGTGGGGGAGGATTTGGAAAGGGAGGCGGAGGTGGAGACACTGTTTTTGCTGCCATACCCATTGAATCTGTAAGTGGTGGGCATGGAGTAGATGGCGGTGGGTATGGAGGCTTCGAAGGAGGCAGTGGAGAATACGGTGGCGGCGGAAAGGGAGGATTCGGAGGAGGTGGAAGAGGATATGTCGGTGGCGGTAAAGGAGGATTTGGAGGAGGAAGCAGTGGAAAAGGACTGTCATTAGGAGGCAGTGGATATGGAAGTGTTTACTAAGCAATATTTTAAATTTAATTCAAACTCTACCTATTAACACTCAGCAACCATGATTTACGTTAGCTTTATTTCCCAGATAATTGATAATAATTGCTATTTATTTATCATAACTGAAATGGAAAAACTGTTAAGGATTTGCCATAATGATTTTTTCATCAATTGTTTAGGTATTTTTTTAAAAGCAAAAATTATTTTTTTTATATATATAGAACCTGTATTTTAATATTTTAAAATATAAGTCAATTAATTTCTCGCAGTCATGTTTTTCATTAGAATTTATTTGATGGATTTGTATGGAATTCGATAGTAAATGTTATTTATTTATCATAATTGAAATAACACTGTTATTTATTTACTAATGACTTTTTTTATTGATTGCTTGGTTATTTTTTTTTCTTTAAAGGCTGCAATTAATTTTTCCTGTATAGGAATACAATTTTATTTCACAGTTTACTAAATCTTATTGATTTTAACAAATTTTAAATTAATGTTTTGAAATTTATATTTTCCATTTATATAATTGTTAATATTTACAATAAAAATAATTATTTATTTGTTTATTATTATTTTTTATTTCAGTGAAATTTACATGGATGACATAAAATTAAACGTAAACATTTATTTTTAAAATGCTTAAAATGAATGTTTTCTTCTTACTTTTAATATTTTCCCCTGAAGTAATTAAAAAAACATCTAATTGAAATTTTTTTTAAAGAATATGAATGCTATATAATTTTATTCAATAGGTCTTAAAGTGTCTTTTAACTAATTTATTTGAAATTGCGTGGTCATCCGATTTTCACTTTTTAAATTTTTAAACAGGCTTTATATTTTTAGTTTTTAATTTTTAAAAATTAGGAGTACTTTGAATCGTGAAAGAAACACGTTTAACTAAAAATGTCCATTAAAAATATAGTACGTAGTTAATAATAATGACAAAAGGCACCAAAAAATATTATAATTTTGAAAGCGCATAGTAATATTACCATTCAACATTTTTCAAACTAAACGATTAGTTGACGCTTTTTATACACCTAAAAATAGAAGAAGAAGAATTTTCCAAATATTTTTTTTAATTCTGTTGAAAAATAATTAATATTTGAGATAAATTTAAAAATATGCCAGAATAGTATCGTTAATCAAATATGGAATATATAAATACTTGAAAAAATAATAATTTTTCTCTACTGAAGCTGAAATTTAATTAATAATATTGGATACTGTATTTTAGGAGGTACGGGATATGGAGGCGGCACCGGTGGTGGAAAAGGAGGAGAAGCTATCATCGGTATCAGCTTATCTCAACTTGGAAGAGGCGAAATTGGCCACGGAGGTGGCAGTGGAGGTTATGAAAACAGATGATTCGGAGGTAGTAGTGGAGGAGGTTATGGAGGTGGAAAAGGTTTCGTAGGTGGTTATAGAGGAGGATATGGAATTGGTAAAGGAAGTGGCTTAGGTTATGGAGTAGGCTCTGGATTTGGAAAAGGAAGGAGCGTAGGATATGGTGTAAGCTCTGGATTTGGTAAAGGAAGTGGCATAGGATATGGAGTGGCTCTGGATTTGGAAAAGGAAGTTGCGGAGGATACGGAAGAGGCTCTGCATTAGGTAAAGGAGGCGGTGGAAGATACGGAGGTGGAACTGGAGGATATGGAGGCGGGAAAGGCGGATACTATTGAATATACAGATGTAAGTAAATAAATGTAATGGGGTTTTTTTGTAATTGCAATCAACTTTTTAATTTAGAATATAAATTAAATTTAAATAATCATTGTTTCTTTTGGGACTATATTATTAATAGAAGCTAATATGTGAAAATATGAATTGTGATACAGACCAGACTTTTGTGAGAACGTAGGTTTTTTGTTTGCGTGTATTTTTCAAAATTTAAATATTCAATTGTATTCATCGATTTCAACCAATGTTTAAATATGTGTATTGTCACAAACTCCTACCATCTTGAACCTTGGAATCCGAAGCAGCACCGCTGTATTCGAACCAGTTGATACCGAGACCTACTGAAAGCACCAACACATGGTCTTCGGCTTAGATTGTAAATTGAAATTTAAGATGCCCTTAATTCTAAGTGTTATTTCTGTTTATTTATGTGCTTGAAGTGTGAATAAATGTTTCGTCTCAAAGAATGTGGATTATTTGTACAAAAGCGATATTATTACTCATCTATAGTGGCGGTCCTGGAATATAAGGTAAGCCTAATTTCCTTATTTGAATTAGATTTTTTTCTTCAGTTTTTGCTGATAAAAGGATACCTGGCGCCCGAACAGGGACTTCCACTAAAGAGTAATAAGTATTTATAAACATTTTGATTCATATGTGCAAAAGAGTAAACTTAAGATATTTTGCATGTTTGAAAACGAAAGATAAACACTTACTTTCAGAAATATTGATAATTTGTAAAATTGATCGTTGAATCTATATGATACCTTTACTATAATAGAAATAAATTCACAATTGAAAATATCTGAAGAGCTAAAGAGATTATGACGTAAACGTGGTTGTTTACAAGGTGCAGTGACAAAGCAAATAACTAAAATCGAAGAGTGACATATTAAAACCAGATGTGAAAGTCTAAGAGCTAGACGAATCTATCGAACTTTTTAAAGAAAGAGGCGAGGAACTAAGAGTAATTAATTCACAAATTGAAAGTTTGATTAAAATTGATGAAATAGAAGAAAAATTCGAAAGTGTAGAAGAGTATAAAGAAAAAATAACAAAAACGAGATTCAAAACACTTAGATTAATTCGGAAAATAAATAACGTATCCGAATCTGATAATTCGTGGCAAAATTCCAATATTACTCTGAACAGCTCGAAGGACCACATAAAATTGCCAAAATTAACTATTCTGCAATTCTTTGGTGAAATAAGTGAATGGTTAAATTTTTGGAATTCGTTTAAATCTGCCGTTCACAAGAAAGAAAATTTGAGTAAAATTGATAAGTCAGCCATATGACTTTCCGACCCGCCACGAAGGCACACAGATTTAAACCATAAAACTGAATGACCGGACAGCCGCAACAGCAACACTGGCGGGAACTGTGGTTGAGTCCTAAGGGCCATTACCGGCCACGGTATAACCCTCACCGAATGAAGTACGTCCCGTCATCGATGGGAGGAGTCAGGTCCCCCACCTATTTGTGTACCCTCCAGGGTGGCAAGATCCAACCACCATGCCGGAAGCATCTCATCCTCATTTCGAGGTGCCCCCTGGGGGTGAGTAAAATTGATAAATTTAACTATTTAAGATCATTTTTGGGAGGTTCTGCTTTTAGCTTAATCGACGGATTAGAATTGACAGCGGAACATTATGACCACTCAATTGATATTTTGAAACAAAGATTTGGGGATAAAAGTATTTTAATCAACGTACACATTGAAAAATTACTTCAAACAAGTCCATCAAAAAACTCCAATGATGTAAGAAGTTTCCGTAACTTCTTTAATCATGTACAAAAAAATATTAGAAGTTTAGAAAGTTTATCGTGAAAAAGGATAGCTATTCAAGTATTTTAGTTCCTATAATAACAAAATTGATCTACTTTTAGAGCATAATAAAGGGGGAAATGATACTTCTGATTGTGAAATTGGTGAGTGAATATATTTTTTATCATCACAACTCATGGTTAGAGAAAGAACTTTCTTAACTATAAACAATTCTGTTTTGGAACTGAAACCTCCTGCTAGAATGAATCAATCAGACTGCCGGAGCCCATCAATGGCGTCAGCATTAATTAATGAGTCTGTTCCTAGTAAGAAAAGTGAATACGACCAGATTTCTTTATTTTGTAAATCCAATAGACATTACAGGGTTTCCTGTATGAATAATCAATTAAGTTTGCAGAAGGCAGAAATTTGTAAGCGATCTGGCTCTTGTTTTAGATATTTAAATAACATTAAAAAAAAGACATCTTTCTTCGGCTTACAAGACTAATGTTAAATGTGATTTATGTTCTGACAGACACGTAACTATAATGTGTATGGGTAAAGGAAAAACTTCAAGGGAGGATTTCTCGAAAACATAAAATGCTGATTATGCTTTAAACAATACTTCTAACAGAGAATGGGTTATGTTACAAACGCTTATTGTAAACATTTAGAGAGCGACACAGAAACATTTGATTAGAATAATAATTGATACTGGTAGCTCTTGTAGTTATATTTCAGAATTTGCTGCGCGTAAGTTAAAATTAAAAGATATAGGACAGGAAATTGTTGTGCATGGATTATTTGGGGGTTTACAGAGAAAAGAAAAGCATTGAAAATATGTTCTTAATCTGAGTAATGTAGATAATAGTTTCGATTGAACGTCTAATGTAATGGAACAAAAAACTATTTGTGCGCCAATTCCGAAATTGGAAAATAGGAAACTTATAGAAGAAATTAAGAATTGTGGAATTTTTCCTAGTGATTTAACTGTAAATGAAAACTTCTGTTTGTTCGATAGCAAGGTTAATAAAATCCACGGATTGATAGATGCAGACTATGCAGGGAAACTGTTTACAGGGGAAGTCAAAAATCTGTCTTAAGAGAGAGAAAAATCTGTCTTAAGAGAAAAGAGAGTGGACTCGTTGCGATGAATACTTTTTTCGGATGAACAATAATGGGGAGAATGGGGGAAAGCAGTAGTACTAATGAAGTACTTTTATCGCTTCATGTTAGTGACTTGGAAATTTGTGACCTATGGTCACTTGACTCGCTGGGAATTAAGGAACTGAATATTTCTCAGACGAGGTCGGAAATTGAAGAAAACAGCGAAAGACCATTTTATTCGTTCGTTAAGAAGAGATGAAGAGGGTAGATATCAGGTGTCACTCCCGTGGTTGGAGGTCCATCCTGAATTATCGGATAATAGAAACCTTGCTGAAAGACGGTTAAAGTCTTGTGTAAAGGCGCTACAAAAAAGAAACTGTCTCAAAGAGTAGGAAAATATATTCAAGGAGTGGGTGTCCGAAAAAATTATTAAGCCTGTTGAACCAGAGGAACTGATAAGGGTCAAAGGTCATTTTTTGCCTTATCGACTCATTTTTAAGAAAAACTGAATCATTTGAATCCGCCCGGTATTCGATGCGTCAGCCAAAGAAAGAAATTCAGTGTCGTGGAACGATTGTATTGAAAAGGAGCCAAATTGTTTGAAGTTGATTTCTAAGCTTCTAAATAGATTTCGGCAGGGAAAATATGGAGTGATTTCGGATATCAGACGGGCTTTCTCTCAAATAAAACATTCACCTTCAGATAAAAAATTTCTCCGGTTCTTATGGTGGGAGGAAGGCAATCCAAGAAAACCCATTGTATATTCACACTTTCGTGTTGTTTTAGGAGTAAACGCGAGCCCTTTTCTACTAGCCGCAACGATCAGTTACTATTTGGAGAATGTAGCCGAGTCCCAAAGAGAAATAGCTTTAAAGTTAAAGGAATTTATGTGCGTAGATAATTGTGTTGCGAGTGTAAATACCATCGACGAGTTAAACCCTTTTATTATGGTATCTAAAGAACTGATGGCTTCTGCTCAGTTTGATTCAAGGGGATGTAAACATAACCTACCATGTAATAATGAGGAAAATTCAATATTGAACTTGACTGAGGCTGAATATAAGGAAATCGTTTCAGTATTGGGACTTAAATGGAATTTATAGAATGATGCCCTATCCTGTGAGATAAAGGAGCAAACCCAATGCATAGTAAAAAAAACGTATTGCCAATGTTGAGCCAAATTTTTGACCCCATTGGTTTTACGTGCCCGGCCACCCTTGTCCCAAAATTAATCTTGCAGGATTGTTGAAGGCAGAAAATTAATTGGGATACAGGGCTTCCGGATGTTTTGGGAAGAAAATTTCTAAAATGGGCTAATGAATTAAAATACCTAAAAGATATAGAAATCCCTAGGAAACTACCTGAACTAAATGAGAGCGCTATTCTATATGTCTTCGTAGATGCTAGTAAGTCTGCTTATCTGCTTCAATTATATTAGAAACATTTGTGAGGGTATTGTTAACTGTCAATTACTGCATAACATAACTAGGCTAACTCCCATAAATTCAATTACAATTCCTAGATTAGAGATTCTTGCATGTACCATTTGAGCCAGACTCGCTTACACTATGAAAGAAGATCTTAACATAAAAAACGTCCCCACTTTCTTCTATACTGACACAATGAATGCTTTATACTGGATTAAAAAAACAAGACAACTGGGCTACGTTTATAGCAAACAGAGTCAATGAAATTCGAAAATTGACGGATCCAGAAGCTTGGGTATTCAAGGAAAATTTAACCCAGCGGATTTGCCTCAAGAGGATGCAATCCTAAAGATTTATTGAAATCCCATTGGTGGAAGGGACCCGACTGGTTAGTTCCCACTCGAAAAATGGCCAGCTAGTGCAATTACACCCGATATGGAAGTGGTCATGTCAAAAAGAAGGACTATTTTTTCAGCTACTACTTTGAACCTTAACAGATTTGAATTCTTTCATAAAATATCTTCTTTTAACAAGATCGTTAGAATCATGGCTAATGTAATTCGATTTTGTAAGAAAATGAAAAAAAAAAATCCTAATAACAGGAAAAAAGGAAAATTGGATATAGAAGAAATTAAAACATCAGAGTAATTAATCTTGAAGCAAATACAGAGAGAAACTTTTTCTGAAGAAGAGAAGTTGAACTTGCGAACTGTGAAAGACAGTGAAAGTCTGTTACGATTAGAAACTAGAATTATATCTAGAAAAGATTTAGAGGCATTCAGATTCCCAGTATTGCTGCCACACAAGCATCAAATGGTTGAAAAATTAATAATGAGCAAACACATCGAGTTAGAGCATGCATGTACTCAGACTGATGTCCTGCCTCAAAGAAGCTTTTTGGATGAGCAGAAAGACAGGGCGAGGAGTTATAAGAAAGTGCACCTAGTGCAGAAAATTTTCAGCTCGTCCATTAGAAGCCGTAAGCATCCATATTCCAGAAGATAGAGTCAGAGATGCTGCTATATTTGAAGTCGCAGATATCGACCTATGTGGATCACTATTTCTAAAAAATGAAAAGAAATGCTGGATAGTACTTGCCACCTGTGCTGTTTACCGAACTGTACATTTAGAGCTGGTGTCATCTTTGTCTACAGACTGCTTTATCTTAGCTTTTCGACGGTTTATTGCGAGAAAAGGACGCCCATCCACTGTCTATTTAGACAATTGAAAGAATCTTGTTGGAACAGCTAATCTTCTAAAGAACATTGATTGGGAAAAGATCAATTTTTGCTTTAGAAAAAACGATTTCCTGGAAATTTAATCCCCAAGCTGCCCCCTGATGGGGAGGCTTTTGGGAAAGATTGATAGGGTTATTGAAGAATATTCTGAGGAAAGATCTGGGGAGAGCTAGTTTGACTGAAGAAGTATTAGGCACTGTGTTATGCGACGCAAAGAGCTTAATTAATTCTCACACCTTAACATAACTCTCAGAAGATCCTGATGAACTGTCACCGCTCACACCTTCTATGTTTCTTCAAGAAATTAGATTCCAGATCTGGATATGATTGATTCTAAAGTATTGAACAAAACGTATGCCTATAGACTGAAATTGCGTCAAGATTTGCGAAACCATTTCAGAAATGAATATCTAAGGATATTAAAAGATTATTCAAAAGCTAAAGAAAAATCCTCAATCAAAGAAGGAGATTTAGTACTAATTGGAGATACCAACAATAAAAGAATCAACTGGTCTCTTGCAAAGATGACTATGATGTACAAAGGAAAAGACGGAAGAGTTCGTGTAGTTGAATTAAAAACTCAATTTGGAAATATTATGAGACCAATACAAAAAATCTATCCGCTAGAATTGAACACAGGAGACTCTTTATCATCAACTGCAAGAGAAGTGAAAGATGGTTCTTCCCTCTACAAAGATAAAATTTCTGCCGATCGAGACATTCATCGTTCTCGTTACGGAAGACTTTTAAAGCAAACTAAGAGACTTGAATAATGCATAAACTATTGGGAACTCTTTTATTTTTTATTGGACTGATTATGGTCACGTTTATTGGACTTGAATTTTGGACTCTTTGATATGAACTTACATTTTTTTTATTGTTGTTTATAATTGTTATTTTAATGTTCTTTTATATCAGTTTTTTTTCAGAAGGGTACAATTTCTTACCTTTGTGACTACTGTTTAGATTCTTGTACAACTTCGAATCCAAAGGGAGGAGAGTGATACAAACTCATCCCCATCTTGGGCTTTGGAATCCGACAGCAGCGCCACTGTATTCGAACCAGTTGATACCGAGACCTACTGAAAGCCCCAACACATGGTCTTCGAGCCAGATTGTAAACCGAAATTTAAGATACCTTTAATTCTAAGTGTTATTTGTGTTTATTTATGTGCTTGAAGAGTGAATAAATGTTTCGTCTCAAAGAATATGGATTATTTGTGCAAAAGTGATATTACTCATCTATAGTGGCGGTCCTGGAATATAAGGTAAGCCTAACTACCTTATTTGAATTAGATTTTTTCTTCATTTTTGCTGATAAAATGATATGTATTTAAGAATTAATTCTGCATTCATCACCAAGGACTTTTTTAGGTTATAGTGACACGTGACTATTGTTTATATTCCTTTCAGAACGACTTACTAAACACAAGAAATATTATTATACTAACTGTTGCTTTTGTGAATACTTTTGGATCTAGTATCAAAGAATGATACATTCTCATTTATAAAGCAATTAGAACTATTGCTCTGCGATTTTAATTTTATTAAGTAAATTTCTATTTGAACAAACACAGTTCTTTTACTGCTTTTTTTAAAAAATCGGTCTACGTTTATAATTTTTTGATGAAGCAAACATAATATTAACAGCTAAATCCTTATTGCAATTTCTTTTATTCAATTCATCTACTAATAAAAGTTGAAAAACTAATGTTGTCCTTCTTTCTACAATTTCAGTATAAGCAAGAAGAACTAAGTGTGAGCCTCTCTCGATAAAAGAACACTTCTTCTGTTGTCCACCATACAGTGCCCAGACAACTTCGTCTGCTCTGTGAATTGTGTAAATACCGTCCGTTCAACAATGACTGTCAAGAACTGAGGATCAAAGTCTCACCTGAATTCTGTCAGCGTTGTGTATTAGGAGCCAACGTGTTCAATAAAATGTGATTTTTATATATAAAAATTATGTTTATCTGTATATACATATATGAAATAGCTTTAAGAAATCCGAAAATGAGAATTGAGACTTATACTGGAATTAATAATCGATTTTAAAACCCTTTTTTAAGAACAATTCTTATTTTTGCTACGATTTTTTTTTATTTTGAATATTTTTGTTTTTGTAGTAATTAAACATGCGCATGCGAATGTGTATTTTATTAATACTCGATATCACTTCAGAAAATGCGTTATAAAATAGCTAGCTATCTTAAACTTTAAAAAAATTTCCAAGATTGTCCGTCAAGCGTATAAAGAATTTGTAAAATTGAATGCTGTTATCATAACATAATTAATATAAAAATTTTGGTATTGCTTTGTTTATTAGGTGCTCTTAGGAATGAATATATTTTCAAGCACTTTATCAGTAAAAATTATTTCTTAACTGACATGAGCGCTTCACGGAAATTAATTTTTTCAAATAGATATAATATTTGTGATGAAAGATATTTTACTGGAATAATAATGTAATAACCAAAATCTCGTTATTGGAAGTTACATTATTATTAAATAAAATTTGAATAATTGCCCCGAATAACTTTTAGATATTTGCTTCGAAAAATTTCAGAATAAGTTAAATGTTTTTATGAGAAATTTAAAAAAAAATTTTTCTCTAAATTTTATTAACTTTTGGAAAGTCAATAATTAAAGCATATAAAAGTGATTTTTTATATCTAAGATAAATGTCCAAAAATTAAAGGAATTTAATGCATAAGATCAATTTTTAAAGCCAAAATTAACTAAAAGTTGGCAACTCGGTGAGAAAGAATAATTGATTTAAGGTATTTATTGCATATTGGTTTAATAACAGTGACAACAATAAAGATAATATTATCTTTTCTATACGACGAAACATAGTTTTAAATCAATAAGAAATTAAATGTTAACTGCTACAAAACTTCAATAAAATCATGCCCATAATATGTGATTAATACATGAAAAATAATCAATAATTTGAATTTCCACAACATGGTCGATCTTTGGAAGATTGAATCAACTCCTTCCATCGAGATCCCTTACTAAAAACCCCATTGTTGATACTGATGTAAGCCGAGAACTAGCACAAAATGCTGTTAGCTCGCGGCTTTCATCAGTGGTATTATTACGTTGAATTTAGAAGGGCAAATGCACTTCTCTAATTTTCAGAATTGTGCGAAACTGAGTTTTAAAAAATCCAAGAACTTATTTCTTTCTTACCTTGTACAATACTAAAAAAAAAAAAAAAAAAGCTACAATTTTCAATATTATAAAGTCTCCACTACTTTCTTATTCTGCCTTTTGCAATGGTAACCATAGCAACAAGCAACATGAACTTATCATCTTTATTATCACTCTTCTAAAGATTTCAAAAGGCTGCCATTCTGTAATTAGAAAATTTTAAGCTGTTGATTAAACGTACTATGAATTAAAAAATGTAAAGCCCTCATTTCAAGTTTTAATGTATTCGGTTTAAGAATTAATAAGAGCTTTGTTTTTTGTTTAGCTTTTTTGGACTTTTGGTTCTTTGCACATATTGAAATAGAAAGATGGAGAATTTTGTCCATGCGGGGAATATCAAAGTTTAAATTTCACAACTCTTATGTGCGAGATTCCCGATTCTCAGAATTATTTACTTGAACCAAATTCAAAATGGCAAAAACATCTTTTTAAAGATTGACTTTTTAACTGAATATTTCCAAATCTTATATCCAATGAAGGAAAGGCAAAATTGTCATCAGAATTCTTTTGAGACTTTTCATGTTTAATCAACTACCTTTTAGATAACACAAGCTCCAATATGATTCAAGATCTACACATCGAATATTTCAAGAACTTGATTTTGCATTTGTGTATATAGATGACATCTTAATTTTTTTACCTAAGGGAAACAGAATCAACATTTAAATGTTTGCATAATTTTTTATATTTAGCAATAAAATTTTGCTACATTTTTTTAATTTTTATTTTCAGTTAAAAAAGTTATAAGATTTTTCAATTGGTACTTAAATAAAAATAATTTGGGAAATTATAAAATACGTTTTAGCTAAGTACGAAACCTCTCAGCAAGTTGGCCAATTAATTAAACCTCTCAACAATTAAATGATACAATAAATTTTTTCCATACTTTTCTTCAGAAAAATGGACGTCTGAAAACTTTAATATAATAAGACACAAAATTTTAAATATTTGTTGTGTTATCTTTCTAGAATTCTCTTTTTCCTTAAAGGAAAGCAATTCATACACGAACTTTATAGATAAAGAAATAGTGTCGTTAATCATATATAATATATACAAGGTGATTCCAAATTTCTGATTCAAACTTGAGGGGGAGGCTTAAAGAACAAGGATGCAAATTATACTTGTCATATCCATGTCTTTTGTCATAAATACAGGGATCTCAATTCAACTAAAATAAAATGATTTGTTCTTTTATACACTAGTGAAGATATATTTATGGAATTTTAAGCGGTGGTACATTTATTTAACACTTTCTAGGGCCGTGGGAAATATACTTTCCACCAAATTTATCAATCTTTGAATGAAATTATGTAAGTTGGCATAAGTTCTGACAAATTTTTTTAGTAAGTCAGAAATTTAGATGCTTCATTTCTTTATCTCAAAATGATGTGTCTTGATTTGTTACTTAATTATAATTAACCAAATTAATTAATTAATCAAATTAAATTTATCTCATAAGCTAAATGAATCCCTTTTCTTATTCTAATTTCAAGCCTAAAAATATTTTAACATAATATGACTAGAAAAAAATGGCCCTTTAAAGGGTTAAAGCAATCATTTATTGTATAGTCAAAAATGATGTAAAAGTGTCCAAAGTTTACTGTATAGGTCACTTTTATAGTCAAAAATGATGCAAAGAAGGCATGAAAAAGAAAGGCAAAACGTTTAATGATGGCATCATTGCCGTGTATAAGTGTTTACAAGAATTGCTCAAAATTACGTCCACCAACAGCGATACATGCTTTTCAATGTCAGTGTAGCGATTGGCGTACACTGTCGTAGATGCCAGGTATTTCAGACACACTTACAGCAGCTTCAGATATTCGATTATCGAGAATCAAAGCGAACTCATCTACAGTCTCATAAACACTCTTCAGATGTTTCTGGTTACTTTTCAGATCTCCCCAGTAAAAGTAATCGATGCTCGAGATCGGATTGGTCAAGTACCTCGTTCATCACGCTTGATCGATCACGCTCTAAAACTCTCCATTCGATTTCGCTTTCATTCATTCCCTTTTTCTTTCCTTTTATGTAATTTCCAGTATTTGCGCCTCACCGCATCAACCGCCCCCATGTATTCTTATTACAATAAATGATTCTTTTAAATAAATGTACCACTGTCGAAAATTTCGTTAAAATACCTTCACTAGTGTAGGAATTGAAGGTAAATATCTTCTTTCAGTTAAATTGAGACCTCTTGCATTTATGACTGAAGAAACCTGGAAAACTGGATTTTCAATGTGAATATTATTAGCATGCTTGTTTGCTACCTCCTTTCTCAGTTTGTATCGTGATTTTGAAATCACACTGGATAATCCTTTTGGGCAAATATTGATAAATTTTACTATTTGCTACTGAAATTTCATGAACATTTTTATGCTGTTAACTAGCCAATTTTAAGAGATGGAGGATTCGGAGGTGCTTGCGGGTGTGGAAAAGGGAGTAATGGCGAAGTGGTCATCGTCGGATTCAGTCTGTCTCAACTTGGATAAGATCGTGTAGGTAGCGGTTTGGGTTGTGGAAGGGTGGATTTGGAGATGGCAATAGAGGAAGATACGGTGGCGGAAAGGAATTCGGATGTAGCTGAAGAAGAAAATACGGTGGTAGATAAGGATTCTTAATTGGTAGTGGAGGAGGATACGGAATCGGAAAAGGATCTGGAAGTGGTTATGGAGGAGAATCTGGATTTGGAAAAGGAGATAATGGAGGATACGGTGGTGGTGGAAAAGAAGGTAGAAGATATTATTGAAGAGATTTATATAAATACATTTTAATATATTAATTGCACTTAATTACAATTCAAAACAGAAATAAGAATAAAAATTTTAACATGGAATAACGATAAAATTTAAACAATTATCTTTGCTACATCGGATTATATAAAATAAATGTGTACCAATGTGTTTAATCAAAGAATCTAATGCAACTAACCCTTTCCTTAAAAATTCAACTGTTTTTATAAGTTATCATCGGAATTTAAGTATGTGTATTAAATAATTCTTTCTGCATTAATTACAATTTTCCTCTTTTTAATTACAGTTAAACATAAGTATTGTTTTTATACCTTTCTGAAATACAAAATAAAAGAAAAGATGGATTATTATTTATTCTAGAAGTTACTTTTGAGTATATTTTTGTGACATTTGTCTAGAATAAGGATGAAAGAAGAGTGGAGATCTTAATTTTTGAAGCAATGAAAATTGCTTTTCAGCATACTTGTTGTCTTAAAATTTGGACCCAATAATGGATCTGATTAGTTTTTGTTTTGAAGCATGTTGCATCTAAAATCTTTGATAAAAACAGATACTATATTAAGTATTATTAATGTCTGAAACTGTTACAACGATTCTTTTTAAAAATTAATAAAAAAAGAATCAAAATACTTTTTTTTAGCTTACAGAAGAAGAAATAGCCAGTGAAATCCTCTCACTAAAAATAGTCTTTCAATTGTCCGCTGTATAGCGTCCAGACAATTCTGTTTCATTGTTTGCAAAAGAGCAATTCGTTCATCAGGAGCATCCAAGAAAGTGAAGATGAAAGTCGCTTCTGATTTCTTAAATTGTTGCAAACTAACATGTTCCAATAAAATGTGATTTTTATACATAAAAAAAAAACTGTCTCTCTTTCTTCTCTTTTGAATTCTTAACAGAGTCAAAAAAGTAGCTGTAAAGAATATGTTAAAAAAACTGAAATCTAAAGTGAATTGAATAATCAGTTTTTAAGCATTACAAAGAAAACATATTTTTCCTAAAAGGGTATGTCATGGGCAGTCTATGATTTCCTTGTCCTAAGTCTTTTGAAATAGAAAATGAGGAAATAAAAAAAAATGAACTAATGTCTTCTGTATATGTATAACACATGTCTTAACCCCTTATTTACTGACGGTACTTAAAAGTACCATTTAAATCTGGCTTATATATTCGTAATATGACAATTTTTGCTGATGGTATTCTAAAGAACACGGAGAATGTAACCCAAATAGGAAGAAGTTAATATATGAAAAAAGCAGGAATTAAAAATATTTAATTAATAATTAAATTAATTAAGCTATTTCTATTAATTAAAATATTTTTCTTGGGTTCCCTGGGATTATTCTGCAAGAAAACGTAACCACTAGTGCAAAAATGAAGTTGAAAAATTGATGGCAACATAATTCGGTAAATAAAAAGTTAAAAGGTCCTATTTTTAAATTAATGTCTTAAGACTGTCCATTGAAACAAAAAAAAAGGAAAAAATAGAAACTAATGCCTTAACTATATCTATAGCAGATACTTTAAAGGATCCTATTCTGAAATTAATAAGTCTTACGACAATTCATTAAGTGATGATTGATTGCATTTATATATCACGTATTCATTCATTTATTTAAAAATTTAAAAATACATCATATTACTTGATAGATCCAGCGTTACTCTTAATGAAAATATTTTCCTAATATTAAAATTTTATCATTTAATTAATTTTCTCGGAACTTTCATTGAAACCTTCCTTATGCTTATTTTCTTATGACTTGGTATTTCTGAAGAAAAGTAACATATTACTCGCATAGCAATATATCTATAACAAAGGTTGTAGTTGTAATATATTGTATCGGTTGTTAACGAATACGTGTTGTAAATATTATTTTTTGAAAAGAAAAAATATTTCTCTAATATTAGCACTTGACGGGGTATAAACTTTTTAATTTAAAAGGCTGGAAAAGGAATTAATCTTAAAAATCTAAAGATTTGAAACAGCATGTGTGTAATAGCTGAAAACCAAATAACCGAAGCGAGGTCAGCTATTTTTGAAGTAAATTCTTGTTTAGAATACATATAAGAATAGAAAGCGTTTGACGTCGGTGCTTTGAGCAAACTGTTGTTCTTCAAAGAATTATAAAATCATCTATAAAACTAAATTTATGTTTGTTTATGAAGAAGAGAAGTAAAAATATGATTTAAAAAAATTATTTTACTGAGTATTTATCAACTTCATCACAAATATATGCTTGTATATATATCTCTTTGTGTTCTATAAACTATGATCAAAGAAGAAATGCAGAAATTTAACGGAAATCGTATCATGACAATCATTAAGATAAGTAGACTTCCTATAAACAGTCTACCCAACATTCCTTACTCATGAGAGAGAACTCAAAAATTTAAATCTTTTAGAAAAAACGTTGTAAATTGGATAAATTTAAAATTATTTAGCTTGCAAAGCTTAAAACGCAAAGCGGGACTATGCAGTGTTGTTTCTCGGTGTTCATTTGTTTGTCAACGCAACTGGTTCCAGGCATCGAAAGACTCGAACAAATATACTATGTTTGAAAAAATATGGATGTACATGTCAGAATATTTAAACCTTCTTATATATATATATATATGGTAGGGATTTCTTTGATACGTGTAGTCATAGGAAAGAGAAATTTAGGAATCTTTAAAAGAATGTAAAGCATATTGCAAACATTAGGGATATTTATCTCTTCACTTGGAGCACGAGAAAATGCTGAAACTAACAGTTTTACAGAGCGCTTGTATAATTAATTAAATAAAAAGTGTTAATTGGATCAGGAAATAGGAGACCATTTTAGAATGAAGTTAATATGAGCTAAATTAAGATAAAAATTTGGAAATTAATTGTTTAAACTAGATTTTTAAATATCATTATATATATGTATATGTATATATATACACACACAAACACTTTATGAGTATTTCGGAAGTGGTAAGTTCATTTGCTTTTTAAAAAAATGAGATATCACACTGACTAATTTCAAGTTAACTTCTCGAAATTAACAATGTGACATAATGAACTAATAATTAACTAATATGAAATATTTCAAAAATTACAATAATTCGTTCGCTCTGGAATCGGCCAATAAAAAAAAATTCCATAACGATTGATTATGAAAGTGGTGTAAATACAATTTCCTTCAGCATAGGTGGCGAGGAGTCACATAATTACATTTGTCTCCTTGCACGTGTCGAAAATAATCTTATTTAATTAATTTATTTTTTTAAAAGCATACAATTTCATTTCAACATTAGGTAAGAAGAAATAATAAACCAATATTATTTTATTGTAATTGAAAAGCAAAATAATAGCAATATTTTTCAAAGTAAAAAAGTGCCATAATTATTTTTTATATAAACTGGAAGAATACAAAATTATTATTTAATTGAATATCCTAAGAAATCACAACAGTTTTCGAAGATCTAATAGAGCATGGAGTGCGTCAGATATTTTAGAATTAATTATCGTTTATAATTTTTGAAGTGACACCATTTTTAATTCAATTTTCGTTTTAATATCATGTTTAAGAGCTCTAATTTCCAAACATATTTAATTGTACTCTTTGTTATATTTTAATTGTACTTGTGATTGGAGAGGTGATTTCAGAACTTCTGGATTGTTATATAGATATACAGTGGCTCAAAAAATTGAGAGTACACCTTACTTTTACTTGATAAATCCGACTTTCAATATAAATAACACATTACCGGGAAGTGCAAACATGTTTTTATTTTTACACATGAAAAATGGTTTAATTTAGAATAAAAACAAAGAAAAATCAACGAAAAACTTTTAAACTGAAAAGTTTCAGAAGCATTTAAAAAAAAAACATATGCAGAATTTTGCCTCAAAAAATTGAAAATACACCAATGAAATTTTTGCAATATCACGCATAGAAACAAAGTGTTACTATTAAGTTGCATGTCTTTTGGTCTTATAATGGCCTCTAAACGTCATGGTACCGATTCAATCAATTTTTGATGGTTTCTGATGATATTTTTCCCCATTCTTCTTGCACAATTTGTTTTAAATGGGTTTTGTTTCTAATTTTGTGTTTTTGAACCACTTTTTCGAGTATGGCCCAAGAATATTCAATGGCATTGATGTCGGGGTACTGTGGTGGTGTGTGTAACTGCTGTTTACAATGAAAAAGGCACCATATTTTGACGATATGTGCATTCTGTTTGGGGTCGTTGTCCTGTTGGAAAATGGAATTTCCATCTAAACCCAAATTTTTAACACTTTTTTTAGATTGTCGCGACCAAATGGTTCATCCAACTTGTTGCAGAAACTTTTCAAATCATAGGCAGAAACGTAAGTGCTGAAACTGGACGAAATGCCATTAGACAAGCTGGTTATAAAAGTAGCATTGTTAAAGAGAAACCGTTCATCCGCTTGCAAATTCAGAAAAGCATTTGAAGTTTGCAAAAACTCATCAATTGAAGACTAATACCTTTGGAAGAAAGCTATATTTAGCAATGAAAGCAAACTCAATATTTTTGGCAGTGACAACCATAATACTGTATGGATAAAGCCTAATACTGCTTTGGATCCGAAAAAAAATTTCGTCATACAGTTAAACATGATGGTAACTCCGTCATGATTTGAGGTTGCATGGCTTCATCCGGGGTAGGAAATCTAATTTTTATGTATGGAATTATGAACTATATGGTTTACTTGGATATACTTCGCAGTAATCTAAAGGAATGTGCTAAAAATTCGGATTCATATGGAAATTTCATTTTCCAGTAGGACAACGACTCCAAACAGAATGCACGTAGTGTCAATATATGTTGTCTTTTTCATTGTAAACAGCAGTTACACACACCACCACAGTACCCCGACATCAATACCATTGAATATCTGTGGGCCACACTCGAAGTAGTGGTTAAAAAACACAAAATTAGAAACAAAACCCATTTAAAACAAGTGATGCAAGAAGAATGAGTTAAAAGATCTTCAGATACCACCAAAAATGGGTCGAATCGGTACTACGACGTTTAGAGGCCATTATAAAAACCAAAAGACATGCAACTAAATACTGACACGTTCTTTCTATATGAGATATTACGAGGATTTCATTGGTGTATTCTCAATTTTTTGAGGCAAAATTCTTCATATGTTTATTTAAAATGCTTCTGAAACTTTCCAATTTAGAAGTTTTCCGTTTATTTTTCTTTATTTTTACTCTAAATCAAACCATTTGTTGTGTGTAAAAATAAAAACATGTTTGCACTTCCCGGTAATGTGTTATTTATGATGAAAGTCGGATTTATCAAGTAGAAGTAAGGTGTACTCTCAATTTTTTGAGCCACTGTATATTAGAATTACCTTGTTACTTTGAAAAAGAAAATTAAAATTACTTCTGAATAATATCCTTAAATTGATGAAAAAAAGTTGTTAACAGATGATAGTTTTAAATTTCTTTTTAAAATTCTGATAAAAATAATTATTCGTTACGATAAAAATAAAAATTAATTACCTGGTCCTGATACTGACTTGCACGTTATATAAATCCACCTATACTATCATTCTTCATTTGTTTCTATCATATATTATTTTACGTCAACTACAATGAGAAATGTTGACAATCACTCTCATTTGTAAGCAAGACGTTATTCCATTAATGTACTTGCATATGTATCATTGATCATGATGAAAAGTTTGATTATTCTGTCCTTCGGAAACACATTTTTTTCTCTGAATGAACAAGCTAATGTAGGCGAACTGATCACAGCTTTCATCATAGAGATTCGAAAAAAAATCTGAAATAAAAAAATTTCATAAATTCTAAAAAAATTTTTGCGGTATTCAAGTGTGGATTCTTTGCGATTTTTGGAGTCTCTGATTACTTTAAAGGATCATAGAATTACTTTTAAGTATCAGACGACCATTTCTTACCTCATTTCTGTTGTAACTTTTCTTTTCAAAATAGTTTGTCAAATTAACAATTGAAGGAAATTAATTTAATAATTTAATAACATTTCAAATAGATTTACCTTTTTTTTTTTTGGTGAAGAATATCAATTGGAAACATTATTAGTTTGTTTCCTATACTAATGAGTCAATTTTAGATAAATGGAATACTATTTTAAAAATATATAAAGAAAGAAAAAAACCAAACGATATTTAAATTGTTTCCATCATGCAAAAAATAAAAATAAAATTTAATTATAATTTTTTAATGAATTCTCTAAAAAAATTAATGACTTATTATTTTTTCAACTTGATTTCTCACTTTATATTTTCATTTTTAGAAAGAAAATTATTCATCATATAAATAAAAAATGTAAATCAGGTTACATGCTGAATTAACTTGAGGAGATGTCGTTAGAAATAATTAGATATATTTTTGAGTTGTAGTAGTTGCTAGTGTTTTTCTACATATTTCTAAATCAATTTTAGGAGTCAATGAATAATGAAGATATTTTCAAAGAATAATCTACGAATAAATCTTAAATAATGGCAAATTTTACGTTTAACGACTTCTGCAAATAAAAGAAAATTACAATAACTTAATTTTCAAATGCTCATCTCACTTCAAACGAATTAAAAATAATATTTTCAATCAGATTTGTATAAAATATTTTCGTATATATTTTTAAAGAATTTCACACAATTTTCAAAGAATCTTTAAATCTATAGTTTCCTGTAAGGGTAAAAAAAAAGCCCCTCCCTTCTTTTTTTTTTAACTCTTTATTAAAATTCATTGGGTTTTTTTTCTACTATAGAATTCAAGAGTGGTTTATTTGCACAGTTTTAATTGGACAAATCATATTCCGCATTTGCAGGACATCCTGCGTTAGCCTGTAACTTTCTTTGATATTTTAAAGATTTCTTCACAAATCATTCTTTCTTCGGTACATTTTGCTTCATTTTCACTTTCTGGAATTCGAAATTTGAGCAAATAAAGTATTATAATCACGAAAATTAAAAATTAAGCACCAAATTTTGATTAATTTCTTCGCATTAACGCCATCACTCAAAAACTCTCCGGTAACTAAATTATTTTTTCAAAATTTCTTTCCATGCATTATCTTTTCCATGTCTGTAAAAACCAGGTAAGGAATATTGTGGACCAGGAATCAATTCGAAACGTAATTCATTTAAGTTAACCAACATTTTCATCAATTTGTGACACGGGACACTCACTGTCTAGGTAGAATAGGACTCTTTACTTTCTCGTATATGTAATATAAAGAAAGTATGATAATTGTCTAAAGATTTGAACTCGAGAATTTAATCCAAACTATGAAACTGTATAACTTTGCTATGAAACTACATATCAACTAACTAATACCTGAAATAATTTTTAAAGTTTGTTTCGGAAGAATAATAAATAATAGAAAATTATAAAAACGGAGAAGATTAGGATGGGTATTTCGAATAGTATTGCCAAATGTCAAATTCGTTTATTGATATTAAATGATACATCAGAAGGAGCAATGTGCTTTGAACTTTGCGTTTCAGTTGAAATTGTTATAGCTCCAGATTAATATTTGGTAAAATTATGTTTTTTTTTTTATTATCTGCTTCCACTTACTAAATAATCTCATTGCAATGTCATTAGTATTCGGTAAAATTATGTTGCTGTTTTTTATTATCTGCTTCAAATTATGTTGTTTTTTATTATCTTGCATTATCCACTTACTAAATAATCTCATTGCAACGTCATTACTCACAGTCGTCACTGGTGCTGCTGCGTCTAGTGAAAATATTAAATATATTTATTTGTATGTCATTGTTATTAGTCATTGGGGCAATAATATAATTATTAAATCGGAAAAATATGGAAATCATGAAACAATAGCATTGCAACCAAAATGTATTCACTTAAATGTTATTTTTTAATTTTAAAATTGCCGAGAAATGAAGTGAGACAATGTTTATGTGTTTTTCAACTGACTTAAATGGAAGTGGAAAAGGTATAAAATCAAAATTTAATAAACAACTTTGACTATTTCTCATTTAATGCTATGTTTACCTTAAGTTTCAGTTGTGTCAAAGGGAACTTTAATTTAAAAAAAAGATACAGCATTTTCATTTTAATCTCCGATTTTCAATTCGAACAGCGGCAGACTTTCTTTGTTTTACAAATTCATATGTTTGTTTAGAAATCTTAATTGTAATCTAGGATAGAAAAGTAAGTTATTTATTTCATATTTATTCTTTGGTTATGACAATAATACTTGGAATTTGCTTTCAATTTCTATTGTTGTTTTTTATAAATATAAAATATTATTCTATTATCAATTCATTTATTTTCCATCTAGGTATATCAGTATGTTACTTAACTTTCCTTACCTTTATAACTAGCCTATGTTACCTCTTAACCTAATTCAATTATTATTTCGTTGTTCAATTTCTTAAACATATTTAAACGAAAATAAACAATTTTATGAAATCATTTCGTTTTGTATTACTCCCAATTTCATGAAATAGTAAACAACAAATTTTAATGACGATATTGTAAAAATGAAGTAATATATTAATTCTTACGGAAATACTAGGTATGCTCTCAGAAATCTGATTTATAATGAAATTTATTGAAATTGTAAAATAGGTCTATCTTCACATTTGTTTTTTCTAGACCATTTATCAAGTCACTATACAGTTGTTTCATAAATTATTAGCACTTTGATTCACTTAATGACTACAGTTTTGCACGGGAAGTTGTAAATATGCTTTAATGCAGATGATTAATCGATCGCTGAAGTGAAAGCTGCTCCGCATGGGTGATCAGAAGGAAGCGATCGGAGACAGATAAGTCTGATCATCTTTTATTGTTGTTTTTAGCCTGGTTTGTGTCTGGATTGGCCCTTTTGGAAAGTATCTGGGGCGGTATTTTTCTTCTAAGCGCACTTAATTCCTTCTGAATCCAGTTCAGCTTAGTTTTAGTTAGATTAAGATTCCATTTTGAAATTCATTCAGACTATTTTCGGATAGATACTGTTATTTTTTTAATTGTGATTACATGATGAGAACAATACTTGAGACGGTCTTTAAACTTCCGATCCTTAACATCCCACTCCCCTATCGTTTGATTTTGCCGACGAATTTAACGTGCACCAGATAAGATACAGATGGGTTTTTGGATGAAACTTGTCAAACCAGGGACCCACATGTAACGAATCGGAATTCTGCCAGCAGACCACCATAGTCCACTATAAGTTGGAAATTCAAAAAAAGGGGTGGTGGACAATATTGTTTGTATCTTAACAATGTGTTCCATATTATGAATACCGGACGATATCATGAAGATATCGTGTCAACAATTTTGGACATTTTGTTCTAATAGGGATGATACCACAAACTGGTTGTTCCGACCCGCCAGAAGGCACACGGAAAATCTGAATGACCTGACCACCGCAACAGCAGCATTAGCGCGAACTGTGGTTGAGTTCTAAGGGCCATCACAGGCCACGGTACAACTCTTCCCTAGGGAAGTACTTCCCGCCAACGATGGAAGGAGGTCAGACCCCCATCTTTTTGTGAACCCACAATGGTGGCGAGAAATAACCAACATGCCGGTGCCCCCCCCCTCGTGCGACTTATAAGGAGGATACTCTTAAACTGTCTGTTAGATGCTATTTACACTTGTTTTTGAAATCAATAGGTAAAGGCCCCATGCTTTTTTGGTTATCTGCATTAACTTTTTTTTAAAGAATAATCAAAGTTTTGATATCAGTTCACTCATCATCAAAGATCGGAAACCGAAATTCCGATCTGTCAGATACGGCGCTAGAATACGCAATCTTTTAGAATTTTCGGTGTTATATATTTTATAAGGTATCACACACATTGACTTTTGCGACCTGTCCTGAAGCACTCGGATAAACTCTGAATGACTGGACCGTCGCGTTAGCATCAGCAAGAACTAATGTTGAATCCTAAAGGCCTTCATCGCCCAAGTTACAGCCCTTCTCATGAGAAGCGTGTCCCGTCATTGTTAGGGAGATAGTCGACCCCGCATCATTTCTGTACCTGCCTGGGTGGCGAGAACCAACCAGTACGTCAGAAGCGTTTTATCCTCATATCTGAGATGCTCCCTCATATCTGATGTAGTTTTAATGTAAAACAAGCTTTAAGTGATGAATGACTTTCTTTAAATAAATTGTGTACATTTGTCTAAAATTCGCTTAATTATTATGTCCTTTTTATAATTTCATAAATGCTTTCATAAAATAAAATACTTCTGATGAGAATGATCTGGCAAGAATCCTTCAGATAACTTAATATGATTCGTTAAAATATAATTAATATATGCAACAAAAAACATCTTTTAAGAATTTATTTATAAAAAGTAAACCTTATAACGCTGTAGGATCTCATGTAGTTTTAGATATAACTTGCTCATAAAGCAGTGAATTATTAACTATTACATACCAAAATAAATTTTTTCTCTAATTATGTAGACAAAAACTGTCATCTACTGCTAAATTTTCTAATGGCCTCTCTTAGGAGAACACTACTATAGTGAACTATTATTGACTCTGGGATATAAATATGTACCACGGTGTAACCTAATTTTCAGTCATGGTCTTTTTATAGAGAATCTTGAAAAAAAATACTGCTATTTTAGTATTTATTGAAATCGTTAAGATATGAAAACATAATTGAAATTTATCATATTTTTAATTTTTTTCCTTAATGTTTAGTTTACTAATTTAAATTATAGAATTCATTTATTAAACTTATAGAAAGGACATGCAGTGATTGAGATAAAGGCTTGGAACACACTTTTAAAAATCGAAAAATAAAATCTAGAAAAGCATTGAATAATCTCTAGCTTGATGAATAATCTGAAATTTATACAATAATCTGAAGATTGAAAGACTCAAATAGAGAACATTTGTTGACAATCTACTCCATTTTAATTTTAAAGCAATGAAAAATACATGAGAAACCTGAACTATTACTTGAACTCTGTTGTTCTTCAGAAAGAAAAGATAGTAAGAAAATAAGTCTCTTGAAAGCGAATGGAACTTCGCAAGGATTTCCCTTTGCAAATCGTTGCTTCTTATTCTTCTGTGAATTATGACAGAACTTCGGACCAAATAAATTAGTGGCGCCATCTGCCAGTTCATAAAATAGTTAATTGATTAAGCCAATTAAATTAATTTTCATGTTAAATTTTTGAATAAACTTTTGTGTTCTATTTTTAAAAATCAACCATTTAATTTTATATAAATATTTAGATTGGAATGAGACTGTCTAAATGGTCAGTCACACTGTACAACACAATTACCAGATCTATACAGCCTTAAATACTTTCTCTAGGTCACTTGAACTAGTTACAAAAGCCACTGACAAGGATTCAGGATATTATTGTGTTTACCTTTGTAACGGACATGCACTCTGAAAAAAAAAGACGCCGACCTGGATTATAATAGAAAATCGGAGTATTTGTGATAACTTTAAATTAACTTTATTTTGTTCCATATTAATAAGATATCATTACCATCTTTATACTTTTCATTTTTCCGAATGAAAAGAAAAATCTATATATTTGTAAAGATAGCCTGCTTATATGTACTGCTGAACTGCAATGCTCCAAACATTTTTCGATATAGATTATTAATTATTTTATTTGGAAAGAACTATTTAAATCCATCTTCAATCTAATGGAATTTTTCTTCCAGCACATTTAATCAAATCATTTCTTAGACGCTTGAGCGAATAACTTGGAAATATTATTTTGCTATTGTTTTCCTCTTATTGCAACTAACAAAAATGTAGTGACTTCTTCTTTCTAGCCCTCAAATTTTTCAAAAGAATGATATTGTGTACTGCTCCGTTCCATCTTAGAGTTCGGCTGCTATCAGTATAGGGGTGTGAAGTTTTCTACACTTAGGGAAAATTTTAAGTAAAAAACATTTCGGCATTAAAATTTCCAAATTTTAAAATAAATAAATAATTCCAGCGGATTTATAATTGAAAAGTAAAAATAAATTATATATATGTCTATTCCAATTAAATATAAATGGTAGCTCCTTTTAACTACATACCTTCTTAAAAAAAGAATTTCTTACCAATGTTGAAGAATTAGATAAACTTTTAGCGACGGCAATATTATTCACTACTATAATTAAAGAATATAAACAATGGTATCCACAGTACATCTGTAGAGAAATATGTTTTGCGCTTATATATAAATGAAACATAATTTTGTATTGACATTTCTTATGATTGCAATAGAGCCTGAACTCCGATTTTCCACAATAAAACAAATGAAATATTGACTGTGAAGTAATGTGTGTCAGTACATGTTTCCTCCTTTAATAATCCTTTTCCAGTCTTTGGGGGTGTAGTGAATAGCTTATAAGCCAGTTAACAGCAACGCTCCCAGAGCAATTGCTTTTGTATCGTGGTCATGTTACTGGACGGCGAACCACAAGGTCTCAGGTTCTCTCCTCGCTCCTAACAAACCGCCACAGTGGTGAACAGTAAGAAAAATGCGTTTGATACTTTCTAGTGAAAAAAAATCGATAAGGATGAATTTTATTTTAAAGAAATTTTTATTAATACAAGAGATTTGATTTTTGCATATCTTCACGTCTACATGCAACTTTCATATGTAATATTTATCAAGATATTTTTAAATGCAAAATACTTCAATAGGTTTGATAGTGTTGCTTTCAAGTTGTTTTTAATGATATATGATCTTCGTACACTGTCACAAAATTTTTTTATGTCTCTAGTGGTTTCAGCGGTTAAATCAAAATTTCTTATTTTGTTTCGAGTGATTTTTTTTAAAACCTAAGTCATGTTAACTAAGTTGTTGGAACAGTGAAGATATAAAACTACATTATTGTTTTTGATATGTTGAAGTACTTTTCTTAGAAATACTACATAATCTCCTAAATTGTATGTTTATATATATATATATATATATATATATATATATATATATATATATATATATATATATATATATATATATATATATATATATATATATATATAATTGAGGATAATTGACTAAAATTCATGAATTAGAAAAGTTATCTACTTCAAGTCGTAAATGGATTAAGCAAGTTATTTTACTATCTCGTGTATGAAATTATTCAATTCAAAGAAAGGCGGAAACGTAATTGGTGTAAATACGATTTTGCACAGAGAAAGAATAAAACACAATTCCAAGTCCAAATCTACCATCGATGCCTGAGAAAGATACACATCTAAGGAGATTACATTTTCTAAATTTTAATGAAGTATTGTCTAGATATTTATAAGGATTTATTCTTTCAAAATAGGAAAAACATTTAAAAGTTGGCCAATATTAACTCAAAATTGAGATATAGTATTATTTTACTGTACATTTGCCGCCTTTCACTTTCCATGGCCAAGCATTTTCTCTAAGGGCCGCATTATTAAATAGGCATATGAACTTGGTAATTCTAGAGATGGGTCAGAGATATTTTGCAGCATTTTTCTGGGTAATCTAAATTTTCTGGTTTCATCCACTAAGAAAGGTCATATGTAAGAGTCTATTCAAATTAAATTAAGAGAATTATTTAAATAATGGTAAAAATGATAATTTTTAAATAATTTTTCCCTATTATTCTTTTAATAATTTTCTTTTCAATGTTTTATATTATGCTGTTTTATAATTTAGAAAAATGACATTGCTTTATAATGTGAAAACAAAAAAATTCTGATCTCATCATTAAGCAGTATTAGTACTCTACTAAAAAGTTTTGTCATTTTTTTTACCGTATTATTCAAAGTCTTTGCCATATGCGATAGCATTATATGCGTTACACTTCTAAAACTTCTCAATAATAGCATGGAAATAAATATATTTTTGTTTCAGTTTGTCTTATTATATTTTTACTTATTATATTATATTCAGTTGGTCTTATAATATTATTTTCTTCAAAGTTACTTACATATAGTTTAATTAAAATCATTAAAAAAATTTGGTTTGGGAAGTTTAGGAGGAAATAACGGGACTCACAAAACGTGCATTGTATAAAAGACATCTAGAGGATTTAATTTGACTTTGTTACTTTGGTAATTCTTTCAGACTAACAAATTGTAGCCAGCAAAATGATAAACTGTTAAATTAACTTATGCAAATCAGTACATATTATATAAATATCTTAACAGCGCACTGACATTTAAATAATACGCTTATCATCTGCAGACCCATTCAAAAGAATAAAAACATTAAAGTCTCTTGAGTTTATTTGTAACAAATTAAACTTAGAAAATTCGTTAAAAATTTAATATTATTTATTTATTTATAAGCAAAAAGAGAACTCAGCCTTTAGGAATTTTGTATTGAAATTCTAATGAAATTAATTTCAAATCCGAAGAATTAGTTAAAAATTCAGAACTGGGTGAGTTGATCTGGGATGTCTGGTCTTCTTACGTGTGCTTAATCTGAAATCTATACAAAGTTAAAATACCAAAAGAAAATATTTACAAAAATTCTTGATTTCTATTCAATAGCTCGCAATGAATAAATTTGATTAAATCATCTAAAATAATTCAATGCTTTATTTTCCATAAATTTCACATAAAAGAATCCCTGAAGTAAATTAATTTTAGTAACCTAAATTATTTTCTGTATTGTTGATTAAAGCGAAAACATGTGAAAAAATAAGGAATCTTTCTCTAGCAAAAATAGGGAAATAATTAAAAGAAGCACATATAAAAATTATAAGCTAAAAAATCTAGTTCTTACATCTCAGCCTACCATTACACTTTTAAAATATTCCGTTTTAGTGTAGAAGAAGAGAAACGCAATACCATGGGCAGAAAAGCATCCAAAATAGATCCTTTTTCCAAGTTAATCACAATTCGAGTGGTTCACAGCGTACAAAAGTTAATTAGCTTAGAAGAGACGCTGTTGCTTAAAGTAAAGAGGTTAGATCATAGATCTAGGAGGAATCTTGGTATTTTTAAGTGGTATGCAAAAAAATACAAACAATGCGTTGTTTGCGAGTGAGCTAAAATTGTTTATCTAAAAATAAAGCAAATTCAGAGTAAGGATGTAAAGCACTGTCATCAATGTCACTTATAAAGTAGAAATGGCCTGTCATAAACAAAAGGAAGGAAAATGAGAGTACAACTGATTTAAATGGCTTTTACCTTTTCTAAAAGAATTAATTTAGTATGGATTATATATATTTCCAAAATAAGAAATATAGCCATAATGAAGTATCATATATTAAATCAGTTTCTCACTTAAAACTTTTTATTTAGAATTTTATGTAAGAAAACGATATAAAATTGAGAAACAGCTTTTCACACAATTTTTGATTTATTTATGATGATTTTTTTGCTCCAAATTTCTGTGAATTTTAAGAAAAAATAAAAATAAAAACATAGGTTGAAGCCATTATTTACTTATATAAATAAATATTTACATTATTTAAAATTTCTATCACTCATTTCTATCAAGTTCTTTGTCGAACGTTTTTTTTTTCAAATAATTATTTGAATCATTGTCTAAATGTCAAGTAAGTAATATTCTCAAGAACTTCGATCAAAAATTCTAACTGTACATCTGATCAAAGGATTAAAATTTCAAAAATCGATTTTGAAGTACATTTACATAGCTGTCTTTACCGACCCGTTTGATAGCGAAGAACAATGGTTGTGTTTCATTTCAAATCATCTATGTTGTTCATATATTTCAAAATCTGTAGCTCCATATTGTGACTGTTATTTAATATACATTATATTAGGAGCTTTGACCGTTCCACAATTCTTCAATCCTTCAAAAATTTTAAATAATGTAAATTTAATACAACTACTGTAGTTGTCTAAATTTGCCTTAAAACATCAAAACGATATTTGAATACCAGATACACCTTGTTATTTAATTAGGAATTATTAGTTAGACATATGCATTATACATTTGGAAAGGAAAGGAATATATGTGATCGCATACTCCAACATTGATTATCGAAACCTCTGATGAATTTTTAGCTTTCATTATCATGAAAGAATGACAATCAAGAAACGCAATTTTTATCTTCCATTATCATGAAAGAATGACAATCAAGAAACGCAATTTTTAGCTTCCATTATCATGAAAGAATGACAATCAAGAAACGCAATTTTTAACTTCCATTATCATGAAAGAATGAATGACAATCAAGAAATGCAATTTTTAGCTTCCATTATCATGAAAGAATGACAATCAAGAAACACAATTTTTAGCTTCCATTATCATGAAAGAATGACAATCAAGAAACGCATATTCTAATTTTTATGAGACAAAATAAAACTTCTTAACGTTTAGTAAATCCTGGGAAAAGGGAATGATAATTTACTAATGACTATAAATGCTAGGCAATTCGACTTCTAAAATATCATGTTATAAATGTATATACTGAATGAAAAACGTATTTGAAGTTCCTACAGGAACTCGCTTCGTATAATATTCTAAAAATGCGGAACTCCGTATATTTTTTACAAGCTTTGTAGCTTTGTCAACTTTGAAAAATAACCGACCGCAAAGGTCAGAAGCTGGCATTGTTCAGATGCTTGCTGAGTGTGATGCAAGTGACCTGAAAAATATCTTGGAAAAATCTGAGGGCGATTTTATTTCACAAAGAGATAGCATCAGAAACGAAACGAAGTTTTGAAATGAAGAAAGTGACAAGACGAGCGGATTATCTATTGCAGATTCCGATTGAGACGATAGTTCATTTCAAAACTTGTAAGAAGATGGAAAATTCTATGCCCCTTGCTACTCGCTTTCGCTTTTTGTCAAAGAAGCTCCCCATTTAACCGCAACATTGTGTATGCAAGTGATATAGAGTCCACAAAGCAGAAGAATTAGGGCATGTTTCTTGATAATGAAATTGTAGCTATTATATACATACTTACAGGTTTTTCGTCTATTGGGAATTAAAAACATTGCTCCAAATAGAATGTCTGAAATGAAAGCTTATCTAGCTAAGCTACATAAAAACAATGGAAATATTTATATAAAAAAGAGGAGTTCGTCTTCATTTAAACATCCCATTTCGAATATATTTATAGTTAATTTAAAATGCATTGAAATTTATCGTATCATTAAATTTTAATGTCATGAAAATAAAAATTGAATCAATAAATAGATATTAGGGATTTTCATTGTATAAAACTGTTTGTACTTTTTTAACTGAAGACTATTTCTTGTTTAAGTTTTTTCATGAAAAAAATTCAAACACATAGGATAAAATATAGTAATAAATCCGTTTTAAATATAACTAGAAACTATGAAAGTTGAACTACAGCTTTACAGGTCAGCATACTTATTTTTCAAAAACATTTGCTATTAAAAGAATAAATTAAATCAATCTAAAATTGCGAAACGAAAAAAAAACCGTTTCATTGTTCTAGAAATATAACATCTGCGATTTGTAGGCCTTATTTAATAGCTATATTTGATTCCAAAAGAACTTTAAAACCAAAATAATAAAAAGAAAGGAAAAGGTTTTTTTTAAATAAAAAATGAGAAATATAAAAATCATATATATATATATATATATATATATATATATATATATACATATATATATATATATATATATATATATATACATATATATATATATATATATATATTATATATATATATATATATATATATATATATATATATATATATATATATATATATATATATATATATATATATATATATATACATATATATATATATATATATATTATATATATATATATATATATATATATATATATATATATATATATATATATATATATATATATATATATATATATATATATATATATATATATATATATATATATATATATATATATATATATATATATATATATATATATAAGGCAACATTAAGGCAAACATTTTGTCCAATTTATATGCCACGTACTATTAAAGCCTATTTATAAATTTGGTAAATGCGTTTAAAGAATGATTTGCATTTAAGCTGCATAAAAATAACACAAATGATTTGAATGCTCCTTTGAAGATTATGTAAACATCGTTATATAATTTGCTATTATCTTTACCGTTGTTATTCATTAAAACATTACAATAGCTTTCTCTAATCTTCTTTCCTGTTAAACGTTGTGCGAAAAATCGTTGATAATGATCTTATAAGTTTTATAAACTATTTCATTTAAATTATTCCCGAAGAAATTATGCAACATTTAATTCAGTTGATTAATTTTTTTAAACAGTGTGCATTAATTTAATTTCGTAGTATTAATAGAGAATGGAAGACTGATCATTAAATAATTTCTTTTCTTGTGCACAAAGGTAATGACACGTAATTCGTTTTATTCCTGATTTGACTTCAAAATTATATAATTTATTTATCTTGTTTATTTTTTTGTTTATAATTCTATAAATTCCAATTATGCTTCGTTACTTTTAACATAAATACAAATAAATTTTCACACATGCACATAAAATTCAAACATAATTCAACTAACTTTTTTTTTTATTTGAAAGACATTTTAGATACATAAACAAAGTCGTAACTGAAATAGAAAAAAGTTTAAATTCAGAGTTTCAGTCTTTTTACTTATTAGCAATGTTCCAAATGAAACTGAAGTTTTGGAATGTTAGTTCCAAATAACTAGCATCCCTTTTTTCTTCCATTATAAGTTTAATGAAACCAGATGAAAGTAACAGAATTTAATATGCTAAAGTCGAAAAAGAAAAGTCTATAATACATTTTATTTATTTCTATTTAATATTATGTTTGAAATCTCCCTTGAAGTAAGAAACTTGTAAATCAAATCATAACATGGCTTCGAAATAGGATTGAAAAACGTTTTTAAAAGAACAATCTATGTCAAAATTTTAAAGCCTTCGGTTTCAACTCACAATTCTCTCTAATTTGCTTTTAAATCATAGGTACGCATAGCTTTTTTCTCATCTTTTTTCTTTCGATAATAAAGATTCTTATGCAAGGATTAAATGATCGAAAATTAAAATTTAGACTATTATTTCCAGTATGTAAACGATTAGGTTTTAAAAGACTAATAGAGACTGGGAGCCTCAAATTATTTCTTTTAGTTACTGCTTGATCACTCGACTATCATGCCTTTTTAATTAAATAAAATAATAAGGAAATTTGTGGGAAACCGAGCTCGCTCAACATTTTTTTTTTTTTTTGAGAAAATATTTAGACACGAATCACACACTGATTACATGTGAATATTTTTCAATCTTATCTCATCTCATATCCATCAGCGCCATATCACAAAATTTTGAGGCACCAGTAGGTTATCATCCTATGGCAATAAACCTTACTTATATATGAAATTCGATTGAAAATAGTTAGAGCCGTTTCCGAGATGCACGAAATAAATAAATAAATTTATATATATACAAGAATTGCTCGTTTAAAGTTATAAGCTACACAAACTGATTAATAGAAAGATATGTTTTAATTTAATAGGAGAATTTTTAGCCTGAAGAGAATAGGAATAAGCAACCTCAAGTTGCTTATTTCCTATCTTATTTTCGGGATTACAGAATGAAATAAACGCTTTAATCAGGAAGTTTATTGGTTGTTTTAAATTTCTTTATATTTTCTCCAGACTTCTCTGGGATTTCTTTCTTCTCTTCCCCTTATGATCTCCGATGATTCAGGGATTTAGCTATCGTATCTAAGATGACCATTTTTAATCATCGAAAAAAAGATAGTATTTCTAATAAACAGGCCAACTTCTTCAAATATTCGAAGAATATTAGAAGGCACCATTTGTAGGATCACACGAGAAAAGAAAGTGCCTCAAAGAAACTATTTGTTTATTTGTAGAAAACAATTTTCGTCAACAATGCTGTTTCTTCGTTGCATTGTTCATTTACAGCAGGAGTTGGCATTAAATCGATTGTGATTGACAGGCGGACCACCAAGACATTTTAGGGTGACTACCTTTACTAAAACGTAAGAGGCGCTTGTTAAAAGAAACCAGTGGTTAAATTCATCTATACCCATTTGGCAATGTTGATGTGGAAGAAATAATTGAAAATATGGATTATATATTATCTTTTTCTCTTGAGGAAAACGAAGTTTTCTCCTTCACAATGATATAATTTTAAAAGCACTTAGTTCAGAACCTTAGAATAACTTTTGGAATCTAATTGATGAAGTAAAGAATCTTAATTTTAAAAAAAAGTTCCATATCATTTAACATCGCTTTTTGTCTCTACCTGTATGAATCTGCATTTGAAAAGGTGAATATAATTAAGACAACATATCGTTCCCGTCTCACAGACGACCACTTAGAATCCAATGCAAGATTAGCAGTTAGTAATTATATACCGATATATTCAATACTGGCGGATAATATACAGACTAAATGTTCTACGAACTATAACTACGAAGACAAACTTTAGATGAAAATGATTTATTTTTAATTGTTTGATATTCAATGCGTCATTTGATATTATTGCATTTGTGGCTATTGTTATCATATTTGTAGTTATGTACGTATGTGAATATTCCGTATTTATTTTTAAGTTGTAATAAATATTGTGGACCCTTTTTTCCAATTCGCCACAATTATACCACTGGGTAGACCTTGAGAAAATTAAAAGTAGTCTATAGCCTGAAAAAATCTGCCCACCCCTGAATTACAGCATTTAATTTATCCTGTAACTTTAATATTTCTCAGTTTTAATCAGCTTCCGCATTTTCATTTCTTCCATTCTTTTCTTCGTTTCTTTCATTTCCACATTTGCCTTTACTTTTTTCAGTCGTCTTTCTATTTACCTTTTTAAAATCACATCCATTCAAGAGTTGATAACACAACAGTTTCTGATTTTCGATTAACTAAGAAATTTTTCATCATAAAATAAATCTGAATATGTTTAATGAACGTGAACTTTTAATAATAAATAGAACCAAATATCATTTTGGCTGAAGTCTTTCGATTCATCCTGCCTTGCAAAAATATGAAAAAACAATCCAAAATTCGACCAATTACAATTTGTAAAAATAAATAAATTAAAAAAACTTGTTTTTTCAGCATAAATATTTATACAGAAAATGTTTTCTAAAAGAAATAAATGTCTCGGTTTTCATGTAATTGCGCTTTTTTAAAAGGGGTGCAGCCCGTATTTTCCTGGTCTTTTGGTTTATAGAACTTGCTCAAAAATTCTTAGTTTATTGGAATGTAGGTGATCCAGCTTTTCCTCCAATATGCAATGCTAGCTTCCGGTTCTTGTATTTTTATTTCATCCATCCGTTTAAAACAATAAAGCTTTGTTTTAAGATAAATTACGGAATTTTATCTCTTTAATATATTGTAATCCTAAATACATTTAAGAACAAATTTTTTTTTAAGATACAAGATATCTGCAAATGTTTCCCCATCTTTAATTGAAGTCACGTAATCATTATTTTTCTGTACTCATCACAAATGTCAGCGTCACCTCATATGATTTCATAATATCATGATTTCAAAATAACATTCTGCATTTTCTGATTTTAACAGAAAAGAATTCATTCACTATCTAATACACATTCAATATCTAATTTACATACATAACCATTAAAATATTCATTATCATCTAATTTTGTATTTTTTATTTAGTAGCAACGAAATAAACACAATGTTCTTATTTCTATATGAGAAATATTCTTAAAACAAGTCAATATTTATTAAGCATTTTTTCATCTAATACTGAATTATGGCTACAAATCATTTCCAATTTTAAAGATTTGAATTAAATGATTTATTGGTAGTGTGACTGGATTATAGCATATGAAATGAATATAACTTTGACTATTCCGACTTAGTTTTTTTTTTATTTAAAAAAAACTGAAAAAGAAGTTGACACAAAAATACAATAGTATAAATACAAAATTTATTCAGAAGTATAAATTTTATAAATAATAAATTCCTCTATTTTCAAATTCTTGCGAAATATAAGTACCTAAATTCTAGAAAATATTCTATTTTCGCTTATAAATATTTTCTAAGTTGATAAATTGCAATACAGATTATAAATCTTATTTAGTTATACGTATATGTATTTCTGTCTTTTCGATAATCGTGTTCATAATATTTTATTTTCAGTATTTCTTAAAATCTTTTTTTTTCATCTGAATAATTTAAATTTAGTTTATTTGAAACGGCAAACTCTTCCATTCTTTAATCATTTAAAATGTAAAAATCGTGGGATGTGGCTCAATTCTGGAAAATATTCACTTTAAACGGAAACGTTTATAACTGGCCAGGATGCCGCCATTATAATAATCAGAGAATAGTCTTGAACGATATTATAATAGAAAAATTAGAATCCATTCATCAGGTAAGCGGCAAACATTTCAATAGGTTCAACAATGGATAAAGGTGTTTATTCTACTCGAAAAAACGAATACATTGTAGCAAAACACAGTCAAAGAGCATATAAAACAGTACGCCGTAAATAGCAGAAAATTGGGGATAAATTTCCATAACAGCAGAAAACGCTTAGAAAAAACATGCAGGAGATCGACACTGCAAAGATAGTCTTCGCTCAACTACTCGCTTGAGCTCAACAAAACTAACTACCGTCTCTCGCACGGACTACGATAGATTAATTCTTCGTTTTCCTTTTCTATAAGTTCTGTAGCAGATATCAAATTCTCCAGAACAAACCTTGGAATTCAGATCCTAATAACGCTATTGCCAAGATTCTCAAATAACTTGGCTCCATTATTTTTGTTGCTAAAATCACCAAATCGCCAAATAATTGCCTACTTTGTATCCCAGACCAGGGATCATTGACTAGATATCATTTCAGGAGTAATCACCAAACTATCTATTCAAAGAAATGAAACCAATTCAAGAAGTGCTTAAATACATGCAAAATGACGTCGCAAAGGCTATCTATCATCTAATCGTACATTATATTATGTGCTATTGCAAAATGAATTCTTGTTTTGTTCATTTAGTTTTAATTTCTAAAATTAATTTAAACAGACAACTATTTAGCATACGATTGTGAATAGATTTCAATAAGGCATTGAGCAGCCATACATTTCTCAATATTCAGTGATGGTATTCTTTTTATAATTAAGAATTGGAATAAAAGCCCTTCATAAGCTAATTTTGAAACAATAAATCATTTTTTAATTTTTTTTCAATATCAAATAATTATTGACAAGTAAAAATTTGAACTATTTTGAACATATTTTTTCCATAGTCAGTGCAAACAAGAGTTTATTGACCAATGATAAATAACCAAGCATCAACGTATACAGTACGGCTGAGCACTTCATTTAATCTAATGTATACTTTCGCTCTTTTTTATCGAAAATGTTTGAAAGAAAGAAGTTTCAACTTTAATCGTCTTAAATTAAGTACTAAAACATTTTTAATTTCAATAACAAAACATTTTCGAAAATTGGTGGGGAAAAAAGTTAACACTTTCGCACTAGTAATCTAATTACAAGCCATTTAGAGAACTACCAAATATATTTCTCGTTTACTGGATTTAAGTGTTGCTCATTTAGAACTCAAACCTGAGAATGGTTCATATTTTTTTATTTTTTTTTGACACTTACATCGTTTAACAGTTTTAATTTTCACTTTTAACCAATTTTGAACAAAAAAAATATGCAAAGTAGTATGAGAGGAGTATTTTTTTCTTTTAAATAGCTGAGAGTTTGAAAAATTCAGAAATTTAGACTTCAGTATTACTTTTTCTATAAAATTGTCATTAAATGTAAGAAGGCTAGGTTCATGAATTTTGTTGGAAACATTTTAATAAGCTAAAATTATTTATACTTTGATCCAATTAATTTTGTCTTAAATTTTTGCTTTCAGATTTTCCTTTCCATGCCAATTCCTTCCTTTTTATAATTAATTTTAAAATTTCCTTAGAATTTAAATTTTATTCCAACTTATATTCATTTATTACAAATTTTTATCAATTAGAATTCTGAAAAAAAGTTGGATCATCTTCTTGCTCAAGTATTCTATCTAAATAAGTAAAAGGTGCAGATTTTTTTCGAAGTCTGTTCTCATAAAGTTACAATGCATGACGGCAATTTTGATTCCTGATTCTCTTCCACTGATTATTCCATAGATTGCGCTGTAAAGTAAAAAATGTAAAAAAGTTAAAATATTTATCAGATAATCATTCACATAAAAAGAAAAATCAGTTAATTTTAATATTTTGAAAAAAAATCATGTTTTGAAGAACTCTCTTTCTGAACTTTTCTATTCGAAAAAAAATGATAATTCAATTAATCTTAATTTTTTGATGGAATCTTCTTTATTTTTTTTGGGGGGGGGGTTGTGTAATTAATTAATTTTTTGTTGTTTGAAATTTTTTTCATTAATTTTGCTCAGTTTTTTTTTTTTTGCTTTCTTATTAAAAGCAAAAATATCTGATCGTAAAATCAAAACATCTGATCGTTTAAGTTCTCAGAAATCTGAATTTAGATCAACAGAAGAAAAAATATACATGAAATAGTCTTTAGCGGGGAAGAGCAGCATGAATTTCCATAATTCATTTTAAATGTAAAAATTTGAGGAAGGAAATGCATCCAGTAAATAGTTTTCTCTATTTTCCTGCTCTGGAATGAAATATATTACAGGAAAACTGCAGTCAGGTAAAATAAAAAGCAGAATATAACTTTCAGAAATGACAACACGAGACTCACTAACTCGGAACTTTCATTAACTCAATTATCCGGATAGTTCGAAAAAATTATTTATGATTTTTTTAAACTAGTCTTTATGAAAATACCCCAAAATGATTCAATTTATTTTGAAATGGAAAGAGAAACCGAACCTTAAAAATTATATATAGGATATCTCAATTTAAAAAAAGGATTTTGTGTATGAGCCAATGAACCAGATCAAAACGTTGAAAACAAATCCTTTGACCTGTGTTGGTGAAGTTACAAACAAGTCATTTGATTCAGTTAGAGAATCAGATGTCTTAAAACTGAAAAACAAGGGTGAAGACCTTAAAATGGAAGTCAAGGTCAATCACTCAATGTGAAATAACAACCAAATAAAAAAGTAGTGATTAATTTAACCTCCTAAATAGTCAGATGATTCAAATAGAATAAATAATAAAATTACAGTAAATTCAATTGAAGTCTTATAACAAAAAAATATTATGAACTATTTTTAGGCTGTTTACATCGTTTATTTTCGATTCGAACTAAAAAATGAACCACAAATTGTCTGAAGGTTCAAAAAACATAATTTTCCGTTGAGGAAAATTTATGTATGAAATCTATGAGCAAATCGATACTCTTTCTTCCATATCTGCACATTCTAGTTGAATAATATATACACATTCGTTATGCTGTGCAAGAAAATAGTCACACCTTATGAAAGTTTGCTCATATTAGTTTCTTGAAAAATTTTCTTAAATTAAATTTTGCATCAAAAATATTTTTTGAAGGCATAAAATTGTTGATGTTTACATATTGATGAATACGCTTTGTTCCTGATAAAATGGTCATCTAGTGTAAAAATTAATGTAGTACAAATGTATACGTCCTTCATTCAGTGAATCATGAAATTTACCTACTAATCAGAAGTTATGCAATAGCAATAGAGCGTTGGCATAATTTCAAAATATGGTGAAATAAATATTGTATCTTTGAATATGTCTGTACCTCGAGAATTATACTTCAAAAGCACTTATATGTTCTGTTGTATGAAATCACAAGCTACATTTTACTGGTTTTCGTTTTTTACCGTAGATAGCTCCAATAATCGAGTTGTAGAATTTATTTGATATTTTATAGTACCATACAAAACCATTGCTACCTGGTTCAATTGAATACAAAACTCTAATTTCTTTTTCTTTTTTTGCAAGATTTTAAACAAAATTGAATCGTAGTAAAAATGTATTCCAAAAATAATCGTAAAAATTGTAATAATAGAATTTTCCCTATTCACAAATTGTAATTGCATGAGCATTTTGCATGATTTTCATACCTTCCTATTTCAGCATTTTAAATCTCTTTCTTCATACATCGCTTTTAAGAATTCATTTACCTACATAATGTTATAATTTACAAGGAACTTTAAAGTTAGGATTTCCTTAAGAAAATATTAGGAATAAAATTTAATTTATTATATTATTGTTATAAACATTTTTATTTAGAATTTTCACAAAATGTAGGAGTTACAAATGCATTTTCTGTATAAAATGAATATTGAATTTAAACAATATAGAAAATAATCTTGGAAATAATATACTCACCAAAAACTTAATTCAGATTCTGAAAGTATCAGTTATACATTAGAAATCTTCATTAATATTTCACATTTCTTCATCGCGAAACATATATTTTCTGTTATAAATTGGTTGCTTATTTAAAGCTCGAAGCTTGTTATCGTCCAGTTCTTGAAGACAATATGAGTTTTTTTTCCTCTACTGAAACATAACCTGGTTCTTAGTAACACAACTTTTCGAAAGTTTTCTTTTTCTTTCCTCTTTCATTCTTGAAGCTGTATAATTTCATAACAAGTAATGGGGAAATAATAAGTATGCTTAATATATTTATTCTATAATAGTTTCCATACAAATAATCTGAAATTCTTCAATCTGTTAATCCATTAGTAAGTACATTATTTTCATTCCCAAAACCCATTTAGTATAAAATTTTGTAACGAGCCCTGAATAGGCATTAGACATTTTAAAAATCTCTAACGTAGTTAAGATTCTTTCTGATATTTGCCATTTTATTTTTGCTTTATTACATCACATAATAAAACACATAATTTTATGAAGAATTTGTCTTTTTGATGCATGTGGTTATAAATATTTATTTAATAAAAAATACTTTTAAAAAGTTTTACATCATGAGAATAAAAACAATTTAAGGCATGTGCTTGCAAAGAATTCATGATTGTTTCGAGGAATCTGAATTGGAAATCTAAAGTTGTAAATCACCTTCTAGTTCCAAAGAATATTTTCCTTTAATAGCAATTATTTTTGAAGCAACAATTCTACTTAAATAAGCCACTGCAAACTGAATCAAAATACTAATTGCCTTTTTTTTCGAATTGGTATACATATTTTCTACCGATAATCAAACTTTTTTTCTTTATCAGAAACTTAAATTGAATGCAAGGTGTAAAAGATCAGTTAATTATTCTTTTTCATTTAAAGATATATTGCATTTTAAAATGTCAAACGAAGATGGATGGATGCGTATCTGCTCTAATTCATCATCTGGAAATTTTTCGAAACGTTTCGGAAAGATTTCACAATTTTTATCATATAATGGGAAATGATGTTTTTAAATGATGATGAATCTATATTATTTTCTTTAGTAAATTCTGAAAGGCAAAAATTATGTCAAAGTCGTTTTCGTTCAGTTCCTTTTACCAATTTTTCAACTCATGCTTAAACTTTCCTGTTTTAAAATTTGATCTGAGTTTTTCGAGCCAAATTTTATTATTGAATGAACTTGCCAATATATGTTGCCATCTGACTTTGCATTGTACTAATAATGTTTCATGTACGGAGCTCATACCATCATGGAATATTGAAAAGTGACAATGTTTAGACTAGTATATTAATTTATTTAATAAGAATAACAACATCTTGTAATATGCTTGAAATTCTACATAAATATCTTTTGTAATAAAAACTTTTCATATAATTTGTAAACTATAAGGACTAAGAGCAAAAATTCTTTATTATCGTTTTTAGTCTTAATATTATTTAATACTAGCCGCCTTTGGCGACCAGCCGGTTCGCCAATCTTAATGTTCGTTAAAATTTTAATAATTAAATATTTTATGCAATTCCAACTTTAATAGATTCTTCAGAAAAATATTTTAAAACTTCACATTTTGATAGTCATATAATTCACTCATAATATTATAAAGGCCTTCAGTCATAACGTGATATGTATCTCTCTCATTTTCTGTTACCCCTCGTAGAATTTACGCTTTAAATTAAAGTGTAAATGATTAATCTGCAAATAACATAATAATATTTTTTACTGAAACAAAGCATTTTTTTTAATAATATGATTACTGATAATAGAGTCACTGAGCGTTTAAGCTTTATGGGCACTAAAGAATATCTTTCTTAATTTATGTAATATCTCAAGAATTTGTCAACAAAATTTTCTCAGATTCATCATGAACAGATCGATTCATTAACATTGTTTCATTTTAAATGCATCAAACACTAAGAAAATAAAATGAATCGTTTAAAATAATCAGTCTAAAACAGGTTTAAAAAAACTACTTAAAACTATAAGCATATACAAAAAATATATATAACTAACATAAATACAATTTAATTTAAAAAAAGCATGCAACTAACCTAAAAATAATTTAAATCATTGAAAACAGGTTTAAAAAAACTACTTAAAAAAACGATGTACTTAAAACTATAAGCATATACAAAATATATATAACTAACATAAATACAATTTACTTACAAAAGCATGCAACTAACCTAAAAATAATTTAAATCATCCGTTCATAACGGTTGTCATGGCAACAATCAGAACACAGTGCGCATGCGTGAATTTTCTTCGCCAGTTAGTTAACGCAAATGCGTGAATTTTTCTACGCCAGTTGGGGTAACGCTATGCAGATTATACATTTTTAATTTCCTTTATTCAGTGTTATTTTAATTCAAAAGTACTTCAGAATGAATCTGAAACATGGATTAATTAAAAATGTTTAATTTTAAATGCATCAAACATTAAGAAAATAAACAGAATCGTTTGAAATAATCCGCCGAAAAATATTAACCCTAGCCTCATTACTGTTGGGAGAAAAAAAAACCGAATCCTTAGTCATTTGGCGGTGGAGAAAATGGAAGATTTTTTTGGCGAAAAAGTTGACGGTGGGGAAAATGGAAGATTTTTTTGGCGGGAAAGTTAGTTTTTAATTAATAATTAAAATTCTAATTAAAAATTCGAAAAAAGGAACCCCAGGTGCACATCCCCGACCTCCAAGGTATACATGTACCAAATTTGGTAGCTGTAGGTCAAACGGTCTGGCCTGTAGAGCGCCAACACACATACACACACACGCATTGAGCTTTATTATAAGTATAGATTAAGAGTTGTTGGTACTAAAGCATCATCACTGCAAATCGCGACGCCATGAGTTCATATAAGGTCTTTTGTTACAAAATACTTATTAATAATTTCGAATATTTATTCTCTCCTTGTTTTTTTCTTTTGATTCTTTAGAGCATAAAAATCTTCTGATAATTTTTTTTCATAAACATACTCATATAAACATTTGATTGAAATATGTTAGTAATGACATATAACGGGAATTATAGAACAAATAGAAAAAATGCCTATTAACACCTCCAAGTGTGCAAACGATTTTACGAAGTTATGCCAAACGATTTTTACGGTTCTTCACCTTTTAATTGAATGCCCTGATTTTAATCCTCATCGTTTACAATTTTTTAATGTTTCAACAGTGGACATGCAAATGCTTGTGGGGGAGCGTCCCCACAAAAATCTTTTTAAATTTTTAAAAGCAATTGGTTTATATCATCTAATTTAATGTTTCATCTTGCTGCCTGTTTTTAATCTCGTTTCTAACAATAAGAGACATTGTCAAGTAATTTTTTAATCAGCCTTTAATTTTACAGATTTTTACATAAAGTCGTGCTTTTTCTATTCTAACCATATGTTTGGCGCAGTATAGTCAGCAATGGCTCTTGCGCCTATAAATCCCACAATCCCTCATCCCAAGTGTGCAAATGAACTATACCATATCTAAAAAAATAAGTTATGGATGAATTTTACTGAGCATTAACAAAAGAAATAATAATAATAATAATAAACAAAGCTACAGAATATGCCTGAATGAAAGTAAGAAAACCGAATTGCTGATACGGAGCGAGTTAGACTGTTCTTGCTGGGACCCCAGTATAAAGATTAAATAGTGGATGCAGGAGGGGGGGGTATCTAAAATAAAAAACCATAGCAAAGATAACCACTGTTAATCATCAAACCGACACAAGCTGAATATGAATTACAGCAGAGAAAAATGAAAATGAATTAATAATAAATTCTTTACCAGCTATCAATTTACTTATTTGCTTAATAAATAGCAGGTAAGTAAATTTAAGTAAAATAAATTTTAAATAAGTAAATAATAGATTAAATTTTTCCCTGGTAATAGCCGAAATTTACATAGAATATATGAATATATATATATATATATATATATATATATGTGTGTGTGTGTGTGTGTATATATATATATATATATATATATATATATGTGTGTGTGTGTGTATATATATATATATATATATATATATATATATATATATATATATATATATATATATATACAAAAAAAATTTGCATTCCCTTTTTTTACTGGCATCAGATATTTGTTGAATAAAAACCTTAAATTAATTTTTTAGAATTTGGTGGTAGATAAATATCTTATGAAAATTTCTTCACAATAAACATGATTCACATTTTATTATGATAATTAATTTCGAATATCAAATTATTCGTTTATAGATCTACGGACTTCAAATTAGATAGCATTTCAAAATGCTTCCGTTTCACATTCATAAACAGTTTCATTCTTATATGGAAATACTATAAGAAAGCTTAAAGTAACCTCGTGGGCTTCTTTCTTTCTTTTTTTTTTTTTGAAAAGCATTAATTTGAGGTGTGTTCTAAATTTGCATCGTCCAAAGAATAAAAATATCAAAATAGAACTTTTATATAGTCGAATGCATTTCATTCATAAGCCTCTACGTTTTATTAACTAAACCAAAATAAAAACAAATAAAATTAGTTTAGTTTTCCTAAAACGACTACTATTAAAATACATTTCCTTGTTTTAAGACAAAAAGAACAAGTACAAATGAAATCTTCAAACAAAGAGCGATCTAACATACATTGCAATTTAAAATATTTATTCCTAAATCAGCATTCATTCTGATTTCGTAAATAAATTGTTATTTGAAATCAGAAAATAAGTAGACCACAAAAAAGTAACATATTTTCGAAGCAGATAATGATCAGTGCAACACTGATTTTTGCTTATAGTTTCTAAAGATACTAAAGACATTAAAATTGTCAACACGTACAGTATACTTTTTCTATTCTCTCTAGTTAAACTATTTTCCTTCTAAATTTCAAATAAATTACAATTTCGTCAAGATAATTTTCATGACCTTGAATTCTGTAATTAATTTTTAACCGACCGATGATATAAAATTTCCTTTTCTTACTAGGATAATTAAAATCAAATTATTCATCTACAAAAACTACTAAATCATCTACAAAAACACATACATTAAGGAAAAAAATAGAAACTGCTTTTAAATACTTTGAAAAAATTAAAAGCTCACGTTTTACAACGAAACTCGACGAGCGATATAAACATGCTAATCTAAAATGGAATAAATAGCACTGAAATGTTTGGTAAAAAGCATTCTCATGTTAAAAGAAAAATAATTAAATTTTGAATTAGACGACGTTAGAAACGAAAAACAATCGTCCAGATTTGTGAAGTGTTTTTATTTCCTCCGTTTCAAAACTGTCATACGGATTTTACGAGTAACAAAAGAATAGGTGAAAAGTGAATGGCCCAGCTCACACCAGTTGACCTAATTGGTTAGTCTCCTGTCTCTATATAACTGACTCTTCATTCCCTTGCTGGATAGCTCCATTTTCATCATGACTTTCCAGAAGGTGAGTACTTCATGATCCTTAACATCTCGAGCGAAAGGAAATTCGAAAATTAATGTGATATGCTTAAGTACTTAATAGTAAACGAATCTGCATCGAAAAAGAAATGAAAAATAATTATAATTTAGTAATTATAATTTTCCTTTTTAATTAATTATAATTTAATATGAAAGGCAAATAACTTTGCGAAAACAATATATTTTATGAAGAGTTCTTAAATAACTATACTGATTAAGACTATCGTTTGCAAGAGAAAAAAATCTATGTCGAAGTATTTATTACATTATCAGCATGTGACCTTAGTCAGTGTAGATTATGACACCACTCTTTTAATAAACTAGTCAATTTAGTTTGACATTTCAATAGTTTTAATTCAATGAATAAATCAATCATTTCTTTTAAATTGTATTTTTTATTTTAGTAATTATGTGGAAATGGTGTCTTTATTTATTTCTTCCTTATTTCTAATGACTACGTATTATTCAAGTTTCAAAAAGTTATATTTAAGAAGATATTTCGAGTTTTTAAATACTTTAATAACTAAGCGAATTTAATGAAATAAATAGGAACATGACATAGTTGGTAAAATGTTAATAATTTATTATTCAAGGTATTTGAAATTTTTAAAAGTTTAATTATTTGGCAACTAAGCTAATAGTATTTTTAATCGAACAGGTTGTAGCGCCCCCCCCATGAGCCTGGTAACCTCAGATATCTGTTTAATCCACTTAGTTTGAAATGTATCACTAATTGTTAATGTCCGAATAATGCATTTTGGCATCGCTAAAAACGTTTTTTTATATGAGTTGAATCTGGAAATTAAAACTGAAGCAAAAATTTCTAGATAAAATAGATTTTTATTTAGAAGTCGGTTAAATAATAATATTTAAATAACAAATGTTTTTTAACCTCTCTAGAAAACTTTAACTTTCATTTGAGCAAAAACGCATAATATTTAATATAAACTTTTGTATATATTCATTTTGGATAATTTTAAGAACAATCATTATATAAAATTAAAAGTATAATGATTAAATTTTTAATTTTCTTGTATTAGTATACAAAAAGATTTATTCTATGACATGATAAAACTGTAGAAAATAAAGAAAAAAGTATTTTTTAATATATAAATCCTGTACAGTTACAAAAAGTTTGATGTGAGGAAATCATTTCAAATTTTTTAAAGAATTTCACACAAAAGGATTTTTTAATTTATTTGATATTTTATTCGCAGCTTTAAAAATAGATCTATAATTGTTTATGAAGGAAAATGCAAGAATGCCAAAAATATTTCTAAAATATTGTGATTTCATTGATCATTTTAAGTCACGGAATGATAAAAAAGCTCATTTAAAGCTTATATTAAATAACAAAGCATTGATATTTTATTTTTCTTCAAACAAATCTGCATATTTTTTTATCCATTTTAATAGAAAAGTAAATTTGGGAACTAAAAGTTTAAAATAGATTTAATGAGATTTTGGAGAAAATATTAGAAGGCAAGATTCTTTTCCAGAAGACTGAATAGTCACATAAGAAGAAAGAAATGCCACAGTGTTTTATTTCAAGTTATCAGTTGCTCTATTTTAAAAATTAGAATGTGTCTATTTTAGTAAATCAAGGAAAATGAAGAAGGAATAACTCACTAAACTTAATAGGGATATTCATCATATATTAATATAAACTTCTGACTTTTCAATAAAACTCAAATTTCCTGTTTCAAAGAATAAAGAAAACAAAATGATTGTCTTATTCAATAATTATTTACGGGAAAAATTTTATGAAAAATTCTTTACAATCATTAACTTAATATACACAAAAATTTTTTTAATTATTTTTCCATTACAAGAAAATATTTTTTTAAAGCATGATACAAGGATTTATGTTGAGGAAAAATTATGCGCAAATATTTCCTGAATGCTAAATATTGAACGATATAATGAACTGAAATCTAAAATATTTCCTTCAAAACTAAATAATTTCTTCATCAGTAAATAGATGCATAAGAATTAAATTTTGAATAAAAACTGTACTTCAATTTTGAATTATAGAAAAAAAAATCTTCAATTCAAGGAGAAAAATATTTTTCCCCATTAAATTTCAAAAATTTAACAGCACTTTTTAAATAAAGTTTTCATATATTTTGTGTTATTAACAAGAAATATATTGAAGAAATTCCAGACTGCATTGTCAGATGGCATTTAATTCAGAAATAATAGCGATCCGTTGAAAAAGTAATAAATTGCATCCAGGATAAATTTAGTCAGATAAATAGATAAACAAAGTCAAGCATTTTGCAAACACATTTAAAGCAGCTTGAAACAATCTATTCTTTTTCTTAACTACAGAATAGGCATTCCAAAATTATAATACCATGAAAGAATCGGCAGTACATTCCAAAGATTGAATTTCTTTTGAAATATTGCTTATTTATCTGTCATCAAAAGTATTATTCAAAAAAATAATTGCTTATGTGTTTTTATGTTCCTCCGCAAAGCATGTTTTTTGTCTCATCTCAAAGCAAAATTTACATTGTTCTCTGAATAGCAGAAAGACAGAAATTGTTTTTCAAGATATTCAAACATCTAATTTAAATTTTGTGATAATTAAATACAACATAATGTTCGAAATGCTATGAATATTTAAAAGCGTTTATCCGATTTAATTTCACCGGCAAAAGATGCCTTCAGAAATGTTTTGATCATTTTTTTTTCAGTTTCGAATAATGGGTTTATGAACTGTATACTGTTTTATTCAACATGAATTTTGAAATAAGATATATCTTGGAATGAAGTGATTTTATTATGTAATGTTGGCTAGATTCTGGAATCTTCATTGGTAATTTACAGATAATTTTGATTGTTTTTTTAAATTTATTTCTCGAAACTGGCATAAATGTTGGAACGTAAATAATTGTAAGGTTTACTTCTAAATATTTATATAACATTTTGGCATTAAAATATAGACGCATTTACAGGAAGATGAGCACTTTAATATTATTTTTGATGTAAAAATAATGCATTTCCCGAAATTTGCAAATGAAAAGTTTAATGCAATTTGGTTCATTTGTAATAATTTCAAATAATTCGAATCGTTTGACATTAGAATACCGTCAGTGACACGAAAAAAGCGGACCTGGCCGGAAATTATTGATAAATCAGAATAAATGACCAAAAGATAAAAAAAAATGAATAGTTTCTGAAACGCTATAAATACTTACCATCACACGCACAAAGATATTATGTATATAATGGATAATGTTTGGATGTTTGGTAAAAATATACAAATCAGTAAACAAAAACACTTTATGTAAAAGGCCATAAGTATGAAAGTCACGGACCCATGCCTGTTACCGGCCTTATGTCGGATGATATGTACCAAATCAGATGAAGTCTGCAGACATTATGGCCGATAATGTAAATTCATCAGCCACGAAACATTGTTATTTACCATCTTTGATATTCATCTTAATGTTATTGAATGTAAAAACAGCATGCGGAGTGGCTATGAAATTATTTAAAAGGTTTTTCTTTTAAAAGACATTTTTTGTTTTTATTGAATACTTCTTCTATTTTTTGTATGGGCATCATATACATGTGTTTTGTACCATTCGAATGTCCCATATGTTATTTGTACCATACATGTTCCATTCGAAAGCTGTTCATATTTTTTTTTTCACAACGTGAGAGTCACTTAGATGTGCATGGAAGTGAACACCTCCATTTAAATATGAAATTTTATATCTACAGCCATATGTGTGAGACTGCGTTTCTTTTCTTTTTTTTTTTTCATACTAATCTCAATCACAAACTTTAAAGTATCTAGATCGCTAATTTTATTAATATCTGTAGATCAAACGGTTACTATAAGCTAATGTATTGATTAAATTCTTATTTTTATACTACGTAATCAAAGAATAAGTAAGAAATGCCTTAAATCTTTTAATTTACTTATTTTAAAATTGGTATCAAAAACGTGAAAATAAAAAATAAATAAATAAAGCAATTTTTCATATAAAAGGATTTTTTATATCAATGCTCTTAAATAATTTTTAAAAAGTGCAGATAAAAAATGATATTTTTTTTAAGATTTAATTTCTAAATAATATGAGCACTTTATAAAAACATCATATTAAAATTTTGTTGTCAGCTAATGATTTTTCTTTTCTTATTTCAGAAATTACTTCGCGGCACTTTATTTTTCTCAGTGATTCTCCTTGCATCTGCAACTGGTTACGGTGGCGGCGGCATAAGTGGTGGTAATTTTGGTGGATATGGTGGCAGCAAAGGAGGATTTGGTGGAGGTAGTCATGCTGGACTTGGAGGTGGCGGATACGGAGGAGGAGGAAGCGGTCTAGGCAAAGGAGGACTCAGTGGCATCAGTATTGGTGGTGGTGAATTTAGTGGTGGAAACTATGGTGGAACTGGAGGATATGGAGGAAGCAGTGGAGACGTTGGAGGAATAAGTGGAGGCAAAACTCTCTTGATTGCAGTGCCGGTTCAGACGTCCATTGGAGGTGGATCCAACGGTGGCTACGGAAGTTTAGGAGGAAGTGGAAGCAGTAAAGGTGGATTCGGAAATTTTGGTGGCCATGGTGGAGGCAGTGGAAGCAGCGGTTATGCTGGTTATGGAAGTTTTGGTGGTGGAGGAGGAAGAGGTAAGAAATATGGATTTGGAGGAATAAGTGGAGGAATCGGAGGTGGTGGCTTCGGTGATCTAGGCGGATATAACCTCGGTAGTTTTGGCAGTGGAGGATATGGAAGCAGTGGAAAAGGTGGATCTGGAAGTTTTGGAGGCTTTTTGGATGGAAATACAGGTGGTTATGGTAAGTAAATCACTAGTTTCTTTACGCTTTTATAACATTTATTTTAGACAAAATTTGGAAATGACATTTGTCTTTAATACATTGAAATAAGACGAAATGTTTTACCCTTGGGAGAATATAAAATGTGTATGTATACTTTTTACGGTATTTGGAGTTTAACGCATATCACATTTATTGATCGTGATTGAATTACTTATTTATAAACTATTAGAGATAGCATACACATCTAATTTGAAAAAAATTAATAACATAAATAATTTACTTTATATTGTAATAATTAATCAATAAACGTATCATTGAAAAAAATTATGAAATCTAAATTTTATATATACCCTTGGTCTCATTAGACATATTTAATAAGATATTCTTCACAAGCTAATATTTTAAATAAAAAATGCATTCTTCTGTTGCTAAAAAATGACCGAGTTATTAAGCTTTGAATTTCATCACTTTAGATTAATCAACGATCTTCTATAACGAAGCAACTATTTAACGTCCTTGAAGCAACTATTTAAAATAGTCTAAAATATAAATATTGAAAACTTTGTGATTTTGTTAATTTTGGGAGCAGAAACGTGGAACAGTTTCTTGTTTAAAATATTACTGTATCTATAATATTTTACAAAATATGGTTAATAGAAGAGGGGAGTTGTACAAAAATTTAGTTTTGAAATTTGTAGCTGACTGAACAACATAAATATAATATTTCACGTCGTTTAAAGCATTTTTCTATTTGAACTACATTCCTACTTTTAAAGGTGCGATAATTAACTATTGGAAAATAATTAATGTGGACACCTTGTGCATCGTAAATAATATATTTAGCAACAAGCATTTAGTAATAAACCAAAAATTTTATTATTGGTAATTATGACTTATTTCCGTTCTCTGCACATTATTACACTTACATGTTTTTAACTCATAAGTTAATATTCTTTCCAACTACTTAAATGTGATGATGTGTTTTTGTAATTTAATATTATACCTTAGTTTTCCCACTTTTTACGTGTAAAGTTTAAAGTAGATGAGAGGAAAAAATAGAGTACAAGAATAGAACATATAATTTTAGATTTTCAGAGCAGTTACAGATTTTTACACCTAATTTTAATTTCTTGGTTCAAATTGATTATAAAATAACGGTGGAGAATGTTTTAAATATATAAATAAGAATAAATAAAATAGGTTACCAAGATATCTGCTTTCTCTTAAACGAATGTAATGTATTTCTATATTAAAAAGACTATTTTGATGAATTTTTATATATTAAGGAAACATTAAATGAGATTATAATTTGGAAGAGGAAAATGCATAAATATTGTACACTATTAGCTTGAATTTGCTTTATTTTGTCTCCAAATATCCTTCAGAAAATCTTTATAACATTACTTTAATGTGTCTCTTCAAAATCACTTATAGGTAACACGATTTCTTTTACTTTAATAATATTTTTAAGAGAAACTGAATCCTAAAAATATTATACACTTCTGTTTTCTTTTATACAAGCTTAAGTAGCTCAATTAGACAAGCATTTTCCCATGCATTTGATATTTTGCTTCTTTGACAAATCTAATTTTTTATTTTATTTATTAATTAAATTTTTTTTAAAAATTGAGAAAATTTTTTAGATTTGCTTTCTTTGTAAAATAAACTGAAAGAATGCTTAATCTTATGAGTGTAATATTAAGAGAAATTTCAATATTAAACGTGTAAATATATATTCACTAAAATTTATAATTTTTTTTTTTTTTTTTTTTTTTTTTACTATTTTTAAGATACTTTGCATACTAAACATTTTTGAGCCATTCAGGTTTGTATAGTTTCAGTAGAGTATACAAAACTATTTCAAAGCAAAAGAGGTGATTAAAGAATAACAGATTTAGACTAATCTTGTTTTCGTTGGTTGTTGATTTGACTTGTCACTTTTATCTTTTGTGCTTGAGTCTCAATGAATGTCTTTGTTCCTTAAGTTTTATGTACAGGAATTGTTATTTCAAATAATGCTGAATTTTTTTAGTTTGATAAAATCCTTTTTAAATAGAATGTTGTTTATCTTAAACAGATGTTAGGGTTAGGTGAGCATTACTGTATTAGGGTCAACTGGCTATTTCAATTCACTCGAGACTTTTTATTTGTTTAAAAAAACCTCATTTAGTGAAATGAGTTTTTATACCGTAAACAGAGCACAAACACTCTTTATTTCCAGTTTTAAACTAAGCAAGCCGAGACATGAATTCTATAATACAGTTTTAAGGATATTTTATAAGTATTATCCCTATTTTCAGTCAGAAAATAATAAAAATTTAATTAAATTATTTATGAATGTCAAATGCAACCAGTTTGAATTGCTGTAAAAATATGTCATTTTGAACGGTCGGGTAAAAAATAGACATTTAAATAGATGAAAAGAAAAAAATGGAATTTTGCATGATTTACTTTGAATATTCCTAATATTTTGTTCTTGTGTAGCAAAGTCTGCAAAATTAAATGAAAAGAAAGCTCATGTTTACTACGCCTTTGCTAAATTAAAATTTGAAATTATCGTCATTAATTTATTTTTCCTCCAACAGTACGAAAATAAATTTTCGTTCTAATGTACAATATGTATTTTAATACATATCTAGGAATCCTAATAAAATACGAAGGATTTGTGAAAATGCTTTAATATGTGAATTTGGTTTACAAAGGGAAAATTGAGTAGAAATTAGTAAGAGTCTACTGTTCACGAATCTTTCGTATACTTATGGTCCATCGCATATTTATATCGAATTTCTCGTATACTATGATGCGTTTTGTATTTAATTTCGTGGTATACTGAAAAGAACTGAGTATACATTTTGCATCAGAATCTTTTCTTATTCGTTAATTAGATTAAAAATTTGGCAACAAATTTTGGTGTCATGACCTCAAGATGAAATTATCCTACTAGTTTAATGCTTTTTTGAATTATCGCTCCGACACACGCTCGAACGAACAGACCGATAGACAATCGATTGGTTAGTAAAATTTGTCCATAGATGCTGATCTACGATTCTTATCAGAAAACCACATTCAAAAAAATTAATAATTATGTTCATTGAATTTTTTCGAGTTATGTTATTCAGTTGCACAGGGATAGAAAAATAAATAAACTTCTCGTTGAGAAATTTCTACAAAAATTTGAAATATATATATATATATATAGAAAAAAATAAAACCAAAATTAAACCAAATAAAATAAGAATCCGGCCTGGAGACTTTCTCAAGGGTTACCCTCAGGCAGGAATTCAAAATAAATGAGTTTTTTCTGTGTGGAGTCTGAGCTAAGTCCAACATTATTGACCCGAAAATTCCCTGAAATTGAGGCCTAAAAGATACACCATTTTTTACAGAAATTTCAGAATTTTTTGTTTCCGAAATAATTTAGATTGTTTTCAGAAATAGGTTTCAATTTCTTATTGCTTATATTTTTGATATATATATATATATATATATATATATATATATATATATATATATATATATATATATATATATATCGAATGTTTGGGTGTAAAGATCAGATATCTAATTTAATTTATCTTTTTTATAGTGGGATTTTTTTTATACATGCAAACATGATAATATATTAATTATTTCTGTTTTTAGGAGGCTTACAGCGTGGTATAATCATAACGTCGAGGTTGAATTTTTTTAACAATTTCAATTCCCTGTTTTTGTTCATTTCATATATGATTAAGTAATAAAGGGCAATTTCTTTATAAAGGAAAAGAAGGACATCATTAAAATACAAATATTTTCAAAAGCACTTTTCAATATTTGCCTATAGATATTAATTTTGCATTTGGTATCTGATATCTATTTAATAATTCCACTTGTGTTTTAATGAGTATGAAAAGTAAATGTCTGAATAAATTTTTAAAAAAAGTATTTTTTATTTGTTTGCTATAACAACTTTAACATACTCACTTATAGTTTATTATTATGAAAACGATTGATTTTTAGTAGTCTCAATTTTGTAAGTAAACAAAAAATTCAATTATGAAAAATCTTTCAGGAGATATAAATTTCATTTTTGAAATATTCTTTTTTTAGGCGCAGGTGGCAATGGAAAAAATGTAGCAATTATTGGATTGAGCGTAACTCATCTTGGAAGTGCTGGTGGAGGAGGTAGCGGCATTGGCATAGGAAGTGGATCCGATTACGGATTTGAAGGTATCAGTAGCGGAAGATATGGAAGTGGTGGAAGCAGTGGAAAAGGAGGATTTGGAAACATTGGTGGTGGTGGATACGGAGGTGGAGGACTTGGTGGAAAAGGCGGATTTGGCGGGATTAGCAGTGGAGGTTATGGAAGTGGAGGCAGTGGTGGAAAAGGTGGATTTGGTGGGATAAGAAGCAGTGGATACAGTGTTGGAAGCACTGTTAAAGGTGGATTTGGAAGTCTTGGTGGCGGAGGATACGGAAGTGGAGGAAGTAGCGGAAAAGGTGGATTTGGAGGAATCAGCAGTGGAGGTTATGAAGGCGGAGTCAGTGGTGGAAAAGGTGGATTTGGAAGTCTTGGTGGTGGAGGATACGGAAGTAGCGGAAAAGGTGGATTTGGAGGAATCAGCAGTGGAGGTTATGAAGGCGGAGTCAGTGGTGGAAAAGGTGGATTTGGAGGTTTCAGTGGAGGAAATTCAATTAGTGGAGGATATGGAGGAGGCGGAGGTAGCTACAAAGGCTAAAAATGAAATTATACGTAAAAATATTTGCTCGTAAGTTTTCCTCTCTCTTTTCTTTGTATGTATTTCTGTGCAGTACTAAAAATTAAGTTTATTATAGTATTTTTTGAAAGGGTTAAGAATTAATACGCCAGTATTTAATTTTTTTGGGGGGAAATTACTTCGTTATTTAAGATAACATAAATATTTCATTAAATAAAAATAATTCCTATTCCGATTATTAAATGTTTTAGTTGAGAAATTTCAATTACTCATTATTTTCTAAGTTTTACCTTTTGGATTATCAAGCATATCAGAAATATGCAGTTTCGAATAATTAATAAATATAATTTTTCTTATTCTGTTTCATAATTTTTAATTATTAGATTGAAATAATAACTCTTAATATTTATAGCATAATTACCAAAGCATTTTGATTTAACTAAATATTGATAATTTCAACCGAGAAATATGCTTTCAAAATAAAATTTTGTATAACAGAATTTACTTTAGCAATCAAAACAATAAAGTAGCTTGGAATATTAACCATAAAAATTAAGAAAATTTCCATGCAAAACCTATAAGGAAGTTATAGGAAGGATAGGTTATAAACCTATAAAACCTAAAATAAAGGATACATTGTAGATAGCTGCCAAGTTCAAATTATTCATTTCTGTCTTCTTCAAATAAGATGATTTCTTGAATATGGCATGATTTCTCTGGATTCTTATAATAAATATTATACACCTGGCTCAATGAAAATATGTTCATGCGCTTTATTAACAAAATATCTAGCTGTTGAGTTAATTGTAAGGAATAATTAACTAAAATTTTCTTTTCTTTTCAAATACTCACAAAGAAAATTTGAAGAAAATTTAATAAGTTTCGATTTATATAGCATAAAAACTATTAACGAACTTAATTTTTATTTATACATATTTCTAAATATTAAAGTTTTAAAATTCTAAGTATTCTGTAGTAATATATCTTATTGATGATCTGTTATTTTATTTCAGAATTCATTGACCACATCAGTGAACATCATCACAGTAGAAAATATAAGAAAAAGTACTTTTTTCTGCAGTTATTAATCTGCAAGTTAATATGGACTGCAGTCTATTAAGTAACTCGTATTTTAAACCGCGTCATCTTTTATAATTTCATTCATTTTAATCATATGTAAATGCTTATTTTTCTATTTTTTTACCAAATATTTATCCCAAGTGTATTTCGAATGCTGATGTAAAATCAATAAACCTGTGTTTTTTTAATAAAAAAAAATCTGAAAAGAGTTGATATCTAGTATCTGCTATTGGTCTCAGTTCTATTTTTAAAAAAAAAAAACAAATTTGTAGCATTGCAAAGTCGCTTCATTTCTTAATGAAAATTTCAAATCAATTCAAAGGATTCCACGATCACATGATTGTGCACATGCGAGTTAATAAGCTATTGTGCTATTGTCTTATGCATTTTCTAACGAATATTATTCTATAGTTTCAAAAATAAATTTATGCAACTGATTTAAATTGACAGACGAGAGATTTTGACTAAAATAAGGAAATTTAAATGATATTCTTTGAACTCCTAGAGACCTTATCTAATATCTTTATTAAGTAAGCTTCCAGGAATATTTTAAGCTTATTCATTTTCTAACAATCAAGTATACAAACTGCATCATTGTTTGCTTTCTTTTATACGAAATATGCATAGAAAAAAATATTTTCAAAAAATTTAGACTATATAGACTGAAATATTTTAAAGAATATTCACATTTTATATCACCTTAAATCCTAAAATCTCATTTTTGGAGTTATATGAGTCTATGAAATTGATAATTCTAACAAAAGAATTAAATAAATTAAATTTAGCATATGTTGTTATCAGCATAATTGTAGATGTGCACATAAGATTCGAAACCTTCCCAAATCAAAACCAAACAGGGAAAGAAGAACCGCCTCAGGCAACTCAATCTATTAGAAAATATCAAAGAAAGGGTAGCCAAAAGCAAAACTTTTGATAGGCAGTCGAGTCATTCAAACTATGATCCTTCAAAATATTAAACAATAGAGCTATAATCGAAAGATTTACTTCTATCATAGATAATATATGTGCATAAAATTGTGGTGAATAGCATATAAGTCAGTTAACAGCTCTGCTGCCAGAGCAATTGTTTTGGTATCATGGTCATGTTACTGGACTGCGAACCACAAGGTCCCAGGATTTATCCTCGCGTATTCACATACCGCTACAAAATCTTATTCTTCCTTAATTCCATCATTTTACTATCTCGTATATGTAATATAGAAATATAGTATTCGAACTCGAGATTTTCATGAATCTCCTCGTTTTAGATCTCCCTGTGAGTCCGTTTGTCTGTCTATGGCAACGATAACTCAAAAACGATTTGAGCTAGATGGTTGAAATTTGGCATCAAATTTGCAGATTTCTGTCAAATTTTAAGTAAACTATATTCAGAGGAAGTCCATCTGACCGGCTGCTCGTATACAAGTTAACACGATGATTACAAAATGAAGAGAGCTAAATCTATAAAATCAGTACATAGATTGAACATCTAAAATGTAGACACTTGCCAAATTTTAAACAAAATCCAACTACGTGGTGTCTGTCTGTCAGTCTGTACTTTTAGAAATATGTTAAATTGATAATTCAAAAACGCAGTGACTTAAATATATCAAATTTGGTATCATAGTTTGTAACTACAAATGTAGTCTTGGGTCAAATGCTTTTTTTTTTTTAATCGGTTGAGAAAAACGTGTTTGAAACACAAATTCTATTTTTAGACACTGTTAAGACATGCCAGGATTAATCGCCAAATAACTCGCCAAAGCGTTTTCTGCCATGCCAAGTGTATCAGAGAATATGCTAAAACATTTTTGGAGAAACCACTCCCACTAGTTTATACCTATATTCATTTATATGCAAATGTGATAGCTCAAAAACATAATGATTTAAATAAAAGAAATTAGGCATACTATGTTTCGATCAAAAATGAAAAGAAAGAAAAAATAATTGATCGGAAGAATGAAATTAATGTTGCGTGTTTGGTTTTATTTATTATACTACGAAACAAAAAAAAATGCATACTGTGCGAATTAAGAAAAAGTTGAGATGAAAACATCCCGGATGGTTTGCTCATGTTTATGAACAAATCAACATTCTAAGATTTAGTTATTTAAGGAAGAAACTAAGAGGTTAAGACATTGTGCAAGGGTAGAATTGATGATGGAACAAACCACTTATGTAATTATTTTGTAATGAATACATTCGCTTAAGTTTATAAAGTCGCAAATGAACAATCCATTTCTTTCTTGTCAGCAGAAAGAAACTGTAAATTAAAAGCAAAATGGGAAAAATAAAATGGGTAAAAGAATAGAAAAAAAAGTATAAAGATATGAAACTGTTAAATGTATTCGCATACAGTAATAAATTAAATAAATATCAATAAGACAAGCAGTTAAAAATATCGCGGAGAAAAAACAGAATTAAAATTTCAAAATCTTTGGTCTCTTTAATATAAAATATATGAATAATATTCAAAGGCTTAATTTTTACTCAAATTAAAAATTATAAAAATACTTTAATTATGACAAGGATTTTTCATTTCATAGAGAAGAGTTTATTGCATGAGGTATAAAACATAATTTTTACTGAATAATACAAATAATTGTGTAGTGGTGGTGTTCTAAAAACATACCGTTAGATCTACAGCTAACAAATTTAGCTAATACAGTTAACAGCTTCAAGTTAAAATACAGCTAATAAATTTAAAATAAATTTTTTAATTAAAAAGTAAATGAATTTTTGCATTATTCTGCTTAAATTCCGAAAAAATTACAGCATGAAAATTAATTTTGCATCTTCTTAAAATTCAAAATTATCTTTTCAATGACAGTAACTTATTTTCTGGACAGCTTTTTAATACATATTTTAAATTAATTTTTCAAGTATTTTTTAAATTATTTTACAGCAATATGTTTCACTTATAAAGAATCTCAAATCGTTTTCATCATAGCTCCAAATATTTTATTCTAGATTTTTCTTCTGTTTCTTATGATGAAAGCATGTTATCATATTTTATTTTTCCATAATGAGTAAGTTTATATTTAAAGTATGCTTTTAAAGTATTTCTTTAAAGTCTGTTGGATTAAAATTTAACTTCATAAGTAACCGAAGATGAAAATTTTTTAAAGTGCGTCATTGTACTAAAACTACTGCTCTCTAATGAATACATAAAATAATACCATCGTTCTTAAAAATTGGTTACTGATTTTTTAATGGGAGAAAGGGTTAGTAAATAATCCTTTGAGCTCTTACCTAAATTATAAAAAAAAATATTTTGAAGTACACATAAAACTTTAAAATTGAACGATTCTACTTTCTGTTCTCATAATTTAAATTAAAATGTTTGGTTTCATTCAAGAAAGCTTTAGAATTTTTGTTTTAACCTACTCACTTTTCGGTTCTTTTAGTCACATTTAATAAAATAATTCTGGACATCGATTATGATATAAAATTCTAATATACTTTAAATTTTAAAAAATTACATTCTTTTGCGAATAAAACTGTCAAAGTTTTGAATTTCATTATTTTAAATCAATCAACGATCGTTTCTGTGAATCGGAATCTATTATTTGAATGATTTTTTTTTCTGAAGCAGACTTTCTAATATTTTCAGAAATGCGTTTAATAACTAAACGCAATATAAAATGTTTTTTTTTTTCATAAATTAATAATTTTCATATGCTCTCATGGTTTAGAGATTAGATATTGAGTTATAAATGGACTGGACATCTTGTATATTATACAGGAGTGAGATGACATTTTCATTTTTAGTAATATTACTATAACTTAGATATTTTTATATATTAATACTGTCGTCTGCTTACAATTATTCGCGAGCTAAAGAATGTTAAGCAAAGATTTCACAACATCAAAACTATTCCACCTTCCCCCCAAAATTAAACTTTCGGAGATGGTTCTTTTCCACTTTCAGATAAATATGTATTATTTAAATTTGTCTATGCTCATGATGCCATTTGGTATCCTTTTGAAAGTAAAGGAGCCCTGTGAACCTTAGTGGTAACATAACCTGTATACCATAAATCATGAATGAATAATTTTAGTTAATTAAGAGAATATTATATGTGTAATAAATGGAGAGTTTGAAACAGGAGTTATTTCTAAAGATTTTTTTAACCAAAAAATAATACTTTAAATATCAGAAAGGATTAAGTTCTATAAGAGATATTGAAGTAGCTACTTTCATTCTATAAGCATCATGTATTTTCTTCCTGTATAATTGTTTCACAGAAATAAGTATTACTAAATCAAGGTCACTGGATGAATCTTTAAAGAAATTTACGGAGACATTTCGAAGCCTTTATATGTAATTTGTTCTTGGGAGATTTTAATTCTAATCAAAGAGAAGTTGAATATTTACAGGTTTCGCTTTCAATAAATATTAAAATTTGTTATGCAAATGCAAATTTTTTGTAAACACTGTCAAACAAAATGCACTCGTGACATCCCTAATCATAATTTAGAAATCAAAAAAGAGTATTTGTTGATTGCAATTTATTATTTGTAAAAATTATATTTGTATTTTGAATAAACGATCAGATGTTTTAGGCACTGACTATGCAAAACGAAACGCATCTCAGGGTTGATGACATAAAAAATATAATTGCCCGTCTTTACGTCTTTTAGCTGGTACTGCATGGAATTTTTCAGAATTTAGATAATTGCTCTTTTCTAATGTTTGATAGGTTAAACGGGACCATTTTTTTTTGGTTAAACTGTTTAAATCAATTCTATAAAATGGCATTTTTTTTTTTCGTTTAAAAAACAAAATTGATGGATTAAACCAACTGCAAACCATTCCATTAAACTCTTAACGTTAAACTATGAAAGGTCAATTGAAAAAATTAGTGTGTGAATTGTATAGGTTAAATCCATGATACTCTTTTATGTAACACAATAAAACAACAAAAGACAAATACTTAATGCTGAAATTAATTAAAATTGAAAAATATATTTCGCTTGAGAGAAAATTATCATGGGTTGAATGGATTCGATGTATTTAAAAAAAGATAAGAAACACAACATTGAAAATTTAAAATGGGGCAAAGATCAGCAGCATATTTTTGTCACTTTTTATATTATGTGTGTTTGTTTTCCAAGTAACCTTGATGTTTGAGAAGAGTCAGATATTACTTAAGAAGGTTGAATTCCCAGGTCAACATTCTTTTGACATAAAAAGCGACTTTTCGTCCTTATTCCGCCATTAAAATTTTGTAAGACCTACATTTTTGCAGTTCCTATTTCTTCCAACTTCAAATACAGGAACTAGCGACTTTTTTTTTTAAAATTGATGGGAAGAAATTCCAGATTATCGTTACATCTTTTTCAGTCAGGACACGAATAATTATTTATGTGTGTCTAAAATTGTGTTGTGTTGTTATTGTTCTGGGGCTAATGCTGGAAATTCTTGAACTCTTTATTTATTTTTTTAAATCTGGAGTAAATTTTGCCATCTTTGGAAATCCGTGGACATAAAATTGATATCAAATATTTTTAATGTAAATGAATAATAGTATGAAAGTTTCGTAAAAGTATGAAAGTTTACCTAAAATATATCAGCTTATTTGAAACTTTTACATGGTTTTTCTTTGTAAAATTTTGAAAATTCGTTATTCTGTGAGCAAGACCAAAAACAAATATCGATGATCCAGACAGCGACGAATGTGTTGACGTGAAAACCTCCAACGAGTGCCAAAATGAGTCAAGCTCTTAATATTTTGAAAATAGCTGTGCAACATAACTCAATTTTTAAAAGCCATTACATGTACATCAAATACCAGTATATCAAATTTTAAAAACCGGTACATGTGCGAATGATATATAAATTAATTGTTTAGAAATAATTGTCAACAAGAGATAGTTAGTGAATTTTTTAATTGTTATTTCTGAAAAAAATTATAGAGAACCTTGAGATAAGTGTTTTTTATTCTTTTTCTTTATTTGATAAAAATTTAATTGATTTTACTCTATTCAGTTATTGTTATTAATCAATTAATGTCATCAGAATTCTTAGCAATTGCTATTGCATCATAATTTTTATAAGGTCTAAAATAAACCAAGAAAAGTATCACCTGACAAGTCTTGGGAAGATTTATTTAACCTGTCATGCATAACAGTTTCGAACTTGATTTACTTATAGATTTCTTAAAATGAATATGAAATACAGTGCCTTCATATCTTTGAGGACATTTAAAATGTAAATGACGAAAACTTTATTTCCTTCTCTATATAAGTAAAGAACATCTGTCATTGTGTCAAATGAAGAGACTTTTAACTTCGTAAATACTTTTACATTCACGAAAAACACTCAATCGGAACACATAATCTTGAATAAAAATGATTTATTTTCACCGAAAGCGTATTTTCGGCTGTTCGTTTTCGTCTTAAAAGCAATTTTAGAGATGACTACCTCTGATTCATTTTGTATTTTGATCCATTACTATTTATTGAATCAAGATTTCGCTTGTGAAAATAAAATATTTGTGAGAATTATAAACAATTCTCACGGAGAGCTTTTATCTATAAAATTATCCTGAAAACAAAAAGGTGTCTTTAGTTAAGTCATGTACTTTCAGAAAAAAAATTTGAAATATATTTTTATTCAGTAATTTATAAATTTAGGGTATTATTTCTTATCAATCAGCTCTAAATTTTCCATTTATATACATTGGAATTACACTAAAATTCCATTTATATATATTGTATTTAATCCTAATAATACATTAATAATTTCATAATGATTTTGTATAAAGAGACGTAGAATTATAATGACAAACAGAAAATGAAAAAGCGTGTAGAAACAAACGAAATTCTTATAGGAACAAAGAGCAATAAAAACATTCCATGACACGCAAGAATGACCGAATTTTCACACATTCCAATAAAAATGTCGCAACACATATTGAGGTCATTTTATACTGCTGCTTCATTGATCGTAACCGTCACTATAATCATATTATATAATATTTTTAGTATTTTTTTTCAAAGATTTAAAAGTAAGAAATGGCTTCATTAGGATATCTGAGATATTTATGAAATTTTTGAGAAATTAGACAGCAGATGACGAGTGTGTCTGTGCACTTGACAGAAAATTTGAGTACCTATTTCAATCTTTACTATTGTTTTTAAATGTGCAATTTCTGCAGTAATGCTGAGTTTAAATGATATTATTGATTGATTCTTGTTTCTATCCTTGTCTCACGTAATTATTTTAAAGCCCAGAAAGGTAAAACGTTCTTTAACGGTTATTCTATGTTAATTTTTCTCATTTGCATTTTCGAACATTCGATTTTTTCATTTCTCTGTATTATTTTGAATTACCTAGTATATAATTATCCTTTTTGAATCCAAAGTTTTCAGATACATATTTCACACGTGCACATATATCTTACTATCCTAATATTCTAAGCGATATCCTAATATTCTATCAATGACAGTTCCGTTTTTGCATGTCCGGAAGTAAGAAAGTAAAGCTCTTTAGGCTGTTTGTTACAGTTCAAAATGAAACTGCTTGACGACATTTTATAATTCATTTCGAATCATAGATTGCTTAATCATTTAAGAAATGCTATAATAATATGCAAGTATTGCTTTTTCCTTCATACAGATTTGTTCAAGTTAATCATTTTTAAAACTTAATTCTTTTTAATTTGCTAGTGATATCAGAACTAATTTGCTGCAGAGATCAAAGTAATAATATATTCGAAATTGAAATATCCCAGAAATTTATTCTATAAACTAGAAATATATTTCAAAAATGTATTCTATTTATTCTATTTTCATAGTGGTTTTTCTTATATTGAAAATTAGGAAACATATCTGAATGACGTCAGCATCTAAGAAAACACTTTGACTTGAATTTTCGACGAAAACATTAAGAAATTCAAATCTTTAGTTTTTCTATATCAAAATATATAAAAAAAAGTAATATTTCTGTTGATAAGGCATTTTAATTCTATAATCTTTATCAATAACTTCCACAGAAGATAGAGCCTTCAGACATCTATTTATTTATAATGATTTTAAGTCTTAATCAATCGTAAATCCTTGTCTTCTATAATTTACATATATTTATTACACGTTTACTTACCCCACGACACAAGCCTTTCCATAGTTTAAATAAATTAGAGTTAGAGTCAAAGTTAGAGTACCAAGCAAAATTAAAATCCCATGAGAATACATTAAACTTATAAAAATAATTATTCTTATTTAACTAGTTTGATTGTTCAGCTAAGATATAAAAGCCTTATCTTGTATATTAGAAGCTAATTTCTATTTAAAAGAACTTAAAATGTGTTAATATTACGCTATTGAACCAACCATATGATGAAACATGATATTTCAAATGAAACTTTATCTTAGATTATAATACTGTAATTATATTAGAATGACATTTAGGATTGAATTCATAAAAAAAAACACCAAAGGCAATAATTTGTTTATAAAGTTAAACACTAATCCATAACGTGATTGTTTGAAATTATGTATACCGACCCCGGTTGCAAAATAAACATGCATTAGTAAAATATGGCTTCCTGATTGAAGTTTAAATTCTATGTGTAATTACGAGAACATTAATTTCAAAATAAAAGTTTTATAGTCCATTTTACCTCCAATCATTATGTGCAAAATTTCGAATAATTCCTGATGGAAAATAAATACATTGCATGATTCGAACAAGAGTTATGTATTATATCGCTCACACTTATAATTGCAATAGCTCTGTTGAGATATGAAGACGATCCAGTGATAGAATTGACAATTTCATAGATTGCATGTAAGTGCAGTTTGAACATTCATTTGCACGTTCTAATGCGAAAATTTTACAGGGGATGACGGAATAAATGGAAGTTGTTAAATGTCATTATGAAAATGTTAAATGCTGCTTTCGTCATAGATATTCAAACATTTTCTATCTAAAACTGCTTTCCACAAGGTATAAATAAAATTTCTTATTAATGATAAAGTTTTTAGATCAGTTACTTCAGCAAGAAATCTGTTGTTGTTGTTTCTAATGGCTCATGTCTAGACAAGCACACTGACTTTAAGAAGTCAGTTGTGGTTTAAGTCAAGGGACCGTCCCTAGTTTTTTCAGTAGCGCCATCTAGGGCCAAGAGAACGACTTAGCTACATACACGTCACAACCCTTTTTACGGAGCGGACTTCATTCATGCATTTCATTCACTCATCCACAGATCGTAATTTAGACCTGAATCAGAGAGCGATCACCCCTGATCAGTACCCCCAGTGGTATTACTCTCGACATGGAGGACTTCGTGACCACGACAGTTTTTACACGCGTCAGCCACCACACACGCGGGGAGTCTTCGGCCGGCGGGGTTTGGACTCGCAACCCAAGGGACGCGAATCCAAAGCCCTATCAACAAGGCTATCCCAGCCTTTAGCAAGAATTCTATACAAAACTGTATTTGATACATTTGCGACATTTCAATGGCATGGAATTTGTATTTATTTGATGAGATTACATTTGAAATCTTCTCTTTTTTTGAAAAATGAAATCGAATCGAAACGATTTAAAAAGAAATGAGTTTAATAGATTAGAAGATTGCCCTTCCTCCAACAAACTGGCAGTAAAATAGCAATTACTGAGTAATATTACAACAACTATTAATAGCCCGTCCATCTTGACGATAAACCATTTAAAAGACAAGCCCTCTCCTGAAAATATGAAACAGTCATTAGTTTGCCTTCCTGTTGCCGGTTGGATTAAAATCTGAATTTTAAAACACGAGTTGTTCAACTGATGGAATTATTCTCACTGTGCTAAACTTTCATCAGTTCGGTGGGTTAGACGTTGTTGTTTGTTTAAAGGGCCAAACAGGATTAGTTAGTATCTATATTTATAATTTATTTATTTTTTTGCATGTGTGCGCTATGTAGCCAAATCTACAGCTCTTTCAATCACATTTGTTAGTACAGAAATTGTTGTAGTGTTGAATCAATGCATCTCTAAATTTGAAATGAAAATAAAAATTAAATATTAAAAAAATTTAATTAATATTTAGTGCCTTCTTGGCTGATTTCTCGCATATATGTTCTCGTGGTATCGTTACTAATGACTGAAAAAAAAATCTGGCCACCGTCAATGAGAACTAACAATTGTCTTTAAATAATTTAGTTCCGTATCACTATTGGATTTTGAAAAAAAAAATTAGCCAATGAACCTTTTCCAAAATGATTTTAAGAATAAATACCTTTAAGAACAAATTATTAAAATTCCAGTGACCAAAATTTTAATTTCGTTGTCTTTTTCAAATGTTTGAAATCATTGTTCACATTTCGTAGCATAGTAAAGAGAACCGGTATTAACATTTCATTTGAATACAATAATTAGGAAAGATCGGTCTTTGGCTCGAATCTAGCGTTTTCAATGAATCGGATGTATTATGTATGGCAATTAATCGCTCACACAGGTACCAGAGAATCGAATATATATTTTCAACGCCTTTTTTCAGACCGATTGAAACCGAATTTTGATATGTTGTTGTTGTTTCTTATGGCACTTGCCACTGACAAGCCCATAGTTTTGATATATCATAGTTTTGATATTTAAGCTAATAACACAATCTAAAGCTTTCGATGCAATCTGTAGGAACAAGATTAATCACTTTTTTTAAAATATTCATTTTTTGTTTAAAACTCTGCGCGTTGCTGCGGCAAAAGAAATTATTTTGAAAATATCGTTTGAAATTTGAAATAGCTATCTTGTTTAATTAAGAATGATAGAAAGAATGATATTCGACATTCACTGAAATTGAATGATATACAGGTGTCTCAAAAACCATGACCGAGGCTTTTATTCCTTAAATATTGATCGTAGATATATACTATAAATTACAAAATTGCGTAAAAAAAGGTGAGAAATGTTATGAAATCGATTAAACTTTTCAAGGGATTAAACTTTAAAAAATACAAAATTTAAATTTTTATATGGACCCCGTACAAAAAATTTCCAATGAGTAAAATATGCCCCGTTCTCTAATAAGGTCATGTACAAAATTTCAGAATTTTATCATGAAAACTCTTAAAGATATGGTAAAACAAAGTTGGAGAAGTATCAACCACAAATTAAAATGCAAATGTTTGTTTGTTTGTTTCTTATGGCACTTGCCACTGACAAGCCCGCTGTTACGAAGACAGCGATTTAAGCCTGAGGGGGACGTCTCTTATTTTTTATAGCAGCGCCAACTAGGGCCAAGAGTACGATTTTGCTACTCACGCATCACTCATTCGCTTGTACAACCCCTTTTTACAGGAGGGCACATTCACACATCTCACAGATAGAACAACAGAAGAACAACCATGCCCAAACCGGGACTCGAACCCGGGACGCCCAGATCACGGGGAAGACGCGCTACCCCTATGCCAGGACGCCGGCGCATTTTGATATAGAATTACAAATGTATTCACAAGATCACATTTCAAATTTCATTTATTTAAGTCACTGTGTTTTTCAGCAATTGCATTTATGCGTGTGACAAAGTGCAAACCGACAAACACCTTGAAGGATTTGGTTCCAAATTCGATAGAACTATATTTTATGTGGTAAATCTGTGTACAAAATTTGATCTACTTAGCGCTCTGCGTTTTGCAGCTTTTGCGTTCACTTGTACTCAAACAAAATGGCAAACACACTTCTTGTGAATGGATTTCTTCCAAAGTTGACTCGGTATACCCATTTACCGAGTTCCATCCATCAAGCTTAAAGCGATATCTGAATCGTGGAGTTATGTCTTATTTTGGTGTCAAATTTCGAGGTCGAATTTTTCGACGATTCGAATACTCTCTCATTGCATTATGTCCTTTACAATCCAGTAAATAAAAAAAATCAATACTTTAAAAATTCAGAAAATTTGAAATTTTTACTATTTTATTGCCGTCTATTATAAGACAACTAAAGCCTTATTTGCTTTAAGTTGGAAAAAAAAAGTGCCAAGTTCATTTTACCGATAATTGTGGATTAAGCCATTTGGCTCTTAGTACTTCATATGATAAAGTAAGTGTGCATTATAATTTAGATGTTACAGAAAATTATAAAAATTTGAAACCGGAAGATTCTAAACTAAGCAGATGTAGCCACTATTAAACTAAAATCTAACTTTACTCTTTAGTATACGACATATACAAAGAGAAAATACAGTACTCTCAAAAAAATTCGAGTAAGCTTATGACAAATCCATGTTTTTGATATCCCTGAGTAAAAAATAAGGATTTTCGAAATTATGTCCGTCTGTCTGGGAATACGATCATTGAAAATCACTTTTGGCTAGATAGATAAAATTTGGTATGTGCTACAAATTTGACAATTTCTATCAAATTTTGAACTATGTCTATTCTGAGGAGCTCTGCCTATCCGGTTATATTCGAATATAACACGGTCACTGCAAAGTAAAGAGAGCTAGATTAATTAAATTCTGATGCTCATATTTATCATTTATAGTATAGATCCGTATCATTTGGAATCAAATCCTTCGAGGGATTGACTGTCCATACTTTCACATGGATGTAAACAGGATTACTCAAAAACGCAAAGATTTCAATAAATGAAATTAGTTTTGTGATTTTGTGACTACAATTTTAGGTCTGTGTCAAATTTTGCTTCTAATCGACCAAAGAAATGAAAGGCGTCCAAATTTTTCTTGTTCATTAATCCACTCCCAGTGATTAAACGCCAAAAATTTCAAGTTAATGGGCTTTATCGTAACTATTACTCACCAATAGCATTTGGTTAATAATATTGCCGCATTGAAAAGGGGCAGTCGAATCTCCATGGCCGAATGGTCATAGCAGTGGTCTCATAATCAAGAGAACGTAAGTTCGAATCCCGATAAAGACAATGCGATTCATGGTATGTGTAGATATTTAATCCCTTGACTTTATGTTTTCCTTTATTTCATGTTCCAGAAGATTCCGGACATTTCTTTAGTTTACCAGACAAGTTTTGTGGACTTTTCTTACTGTCTCCAGAAAAGTATTCTGGAACTTTCTCTGCTAGTATAAAAGCAGAAGATTTGTCAGTTGCTGTGTTCTCAGTTCAGAGTTGAGTTAATAAATTGATTTAGCTCTACTTCTTGTGTGTGTCACTGAATTCTATACTAAAGTATCTATGTGACAATATATATTTACCAGAGAATATATAAGAAAATTTCGGAGAGACCATTCATGCTTGTATCGTAACTATTACCCACCAGTAGTATGCGGTTAATAATATATATTTACCCGACAATATATAAGAAAATTTCAGAGTGACCAGTTATACTTGTTTTTTTATTTCCCTTTCTTATCCATTATTCAAAATATCCATTTATCATTATATTGTTTGATTTAACTTCTTTGTTCAAAGTTTACAATATTTTTAAAATTATTTTAACATGATAATATTTGTAAAGTGATATTCTATCTATAAATTACGTCATACGAAACATGTGTAACGACATGTTTAACTCGAACAAAACGGTCTGCAATCGATGAATTTTTATCTATCAAAGTTGCCAAGTAATTGCTTCTTTAATAGTGAGTACTCACTAAGAAAGAGTTTTCTAAATTTTAATTATATTTTTCATTAAAAATTAATAAATGTGTAAATCTTTTCTACAATAATTTCGCATCCTATTATCACACAGAAATAGCATTTATATATCTTTAAAATTCATGGAATTAAATTTTCAGTGAAAACAATCTTATTTCACTAGCAAGTTTATTTTAATTTTATTAAACTTTTATCAATATTTTAATTATAATTTATAGGACTTTTCATTGTTTACTGGATTTATATTTGCGTTGCAACGTTATAAAATACATTTTTTTTTTCTTTTTATCACTGCTATATAAAAAAATTTAAAAAATGGAATTATTATCATATTACATTATAAATTTTGCATGCGTTTTTTTCACAATTATTATTATTTTCAACCAAAAAATTTCATTTTTTTTAAACCAAACTTTATTAGGAATAACAGATTGTATTTTTTTAAAGCTTCTTAAAATAAATCTTATGAAATACCTTAAATGGAATAGTTATTAACAATATTTATATATTATCGATGTAGTTGTTGTTGTTTTTTCTTTAGAAATGGAAACTTATGACAAATAGTTTATCTAACATTTTTTTTCCCCCTGTTGATGTCAATTTTTTTTTTTTTTTTTTTTTTTTTACAAATGTCAGCAGATGGCAGCTCAATTTATGATTGGGTCTCGAAAATTGTAATTGAAATCGTAGGCAATAGATGGCACCACTGACATTCATTTTATTCAGAACTGTCCCTGCTAAGATAAAAGTTTAACAATTTAATCGATTAATTAACTAGTCGACATTTATTAGATTTATCGTTAAGCAAATACGTTAAACGATTGAATTATTCTGAATGTATTGAAATGCAACGAAATGAAGATTATAAAAACATTTGTAATGAAAACATATCTTTTATATTCTGGATTCATGATTTATTTCTTCTTGGTGAATTTTCTAATTTCTTTGAAGAAAATGAAAAGATATGATTAATAAAACATTTCTTCAGAAGTAATTGTAATTTAGAATAATAATTATGTTTTCTAAAATTGATTTGGGTTTTACAGACTTAACTGTTGTTTTTAATTCTGATAAATCAAATTTATTTTATCAGTTTTAAATTTCTGGCGGTTTTCTATGATATAAAATTGAAAGTATTTGCTTAAAAATTAGAATTTAAATAATTTTATTTGTTATTTTTACTGTAGAACTTAAATTTTGAGTTAAAAATTATGTTATTTAATTGAGAATTAAAAAAAATAGTATAGGTATATTCATCTCACATTGTTCAAAATAAAAATAAAAAAATAATAGAATATTAACTGAAATATATAAAGAATCTGTATTTTTATTTCTCAATATTTACAAATGATAAAACGATCTCCATACAAATGGTTCAAAGAAATGATTATGAAATATTTAATAACTCCACCAGTCCCTCATAGTAAATTCATCATCATCATCCTGCCTCATATTACTAAAATCAAAATTCTTTTTCTTGCTTTTCCTTTTTTTCTCTTTTAAATAATGCACCACTGGATCAGTACCGTATACTTCGCCGTCTTCTTCATCTTCTTCAGGTTCTTCGTATTTAGTTTTCATCTTCCTTTCTTGGGAACTAGAGGAAGATCTCTGCTTTTTGACCTTGCTCGATCTACTCCTACTTGGTTCTGTTACCCTGTAATCTTCGAAATCGAATGTCCCTTGAGAGGGTTTTCGTTGTTTCCGCACCCTTGTGTCCTCCACTCTTTCCTGCTCCTCAGAATCGGTTGGTTGTTGATTTCTGCTGTTGACGAAGTCACTGATTTGTAGTACCATGAACCTGTTGCCGGGATTCCAAGGTAGAAAGTTGTTGGATGCTTGATAATTGTTGTTGTTGTTGTTAGAATCCTGATTTTCTTCTTGCGGGTAATCATTGTCTGTGAAAGGGTTGTATGTTCTCGGTACAATTCTCTGTTCTCTTGGTTGTTCCTCGGCACTTTCTTCTGGTTCATAAGAAGGTGAACGTTGAGACGGCATAGCAACGTTAATGGGTAAAGAGATAATCACTGGCCGAGGGGCATCATCTTCCATGGAGCTTGAAAATGGTACGGCTAATGCCAAGATGAGGCATATGAGATTAAGCATCTGAAAAGAAAGTGATCCGTCAGAATATCTATTTGTAAATCATACTTAAACAATTTTAATTTAAATAACTGGAATCATTTATAAATGAATCATATTAAAATATAATGAAATTTAAGTTTATATATGCTAAATATCATGAGAAGGCTCTATACTACTTTGATGCCCCACAATGGCCTGTTGGTATCAGACAAGATATGTTCAAGGAACGTAAATCGGAAGTAGAAAATTATGGACTCACTCATGATCTTGACAATGTTTAAATGCTTGTAAATTTATGTGTTTTACAGTAAATAACTTTTGCTGCAGTCAGCTTGTACATAAGATTTTGCTAGTTTTCCTCAAAGTGAAGTACATTTGTGAGCCTGTGTCCCCCTAAAGTTCTTTAAAAACCTCCCACGTATATGATATCTACTTGAAATACTACTAAGGTGCTTCAAAAGCGTTTTGATTATAAGATGAAACTCTTCTCTTTTATTACAAATTCTTGACTGATTATCTTAATTAGATAAGAAACATTAAGTAGAATTATTGGATGCATAAGTACGAATATAATTTTAATAAATAGCATTTAATTGGTAGCATACTTTTTAAAGGCAAATAATTTTTATAAATGGCATTAATAGTATTGCTTGCCTGAACTTTGCATAGGTAACTTTGGATTCATGGATACAGGTATTTTTATTTTCAAAAGTACGAATATAATTTTAATAAATAGCTTTTAATTGGTAGCATACTTTTTAAAGGCAAATAATTTTTATAAATGGCATTAATAGTATTGCTTGCCTGAACTTTGCATAGGTAACTTTGGATTCATGGATACAGGTATTTTTATTTTCAAAAGTACGAATATAATTTTAATAAATAGCTTTTAATTGGTAGCATACTTTTTAAAGGCAAATAATTTTCATAAATGGCATTAATAGTATTGCTTGCCTGAACTTTGCATAGGTAACTTTGGATTCATGGATGCAGGTATTTCTATTTTCAAAAGTACGAATATAATTTTAATAAATAGCTTTTAATTGGTAGCATACTTTTTAAAGGCAAATAATTTTCATAAATGGCATTAATAGTATTGCTTGCCTGAACTTTGCATAGGTAACTTTGGATTCATGGATACAGGTATTTTTATTTTCAGAATTTCAAGAAGAATTTTCATATTCTTCTATAATTCTAAGCTGAAATTTCTAGAGCATTAATTTATTCAAATGCACTTGGCCAAGCCATTACTTTGATATTCTCTCAAAAATCTATAAATAATCACTTCCATTGCATTTATGCGATCGGTTAAATGTTTCTTGCATGTAAATTTTCATTTATGTAAAGCACGAATTATTTCCTTAAAAAATTTCTTTTTTATATTTACTGATAAAGTAAAATATTCTTGATTAAGCAGTTGGTTGAAAGATTTCAAAAAGTTGCTAATAGCATAAAAACATTTAAAACAAAATATATGAATTTATTAGATGCTATATTAAGTTCAAAATTTTTTTCTTATGTTTAAAGGAAAAATTACCTTTTCTTCAATTACAAGATTGATTAATTTCAATGTTTAAATATTTTCTATTCTTACACAAGGACTCTTTTTTATAAAAAAATTTAATCCTTTCCTTGAATTCCCTTTTAAACAGCATCTTATAATTTTTAATGATATTTTTACGATAATCTTCCAGGAAATATTATATTTGGAGTACTATTTCAAAAAAATATTTTATTTTATACATTAAAAAAGTATATTAAGGAGAAAATGAGTTACAAAAATTTATAAAATTCAAATTCTAAAGAAAAGAAACGTTTCTAAGCTATAATTTTTAAACTTCAGTTAACACGAAAAGCTACTTAGTTAATTTAGTTTAAATTAAAATCAATAACTAATTAAAAATGAAGACAAAGCTAGACAATTCATTTTTTTATTTAAGTAGAAGAAATTACTTTTTATATAAAAAAAGACATATCAATAAAATATAACTTTCTTTGTTCAATTTATCTACTTCCGAATGAAGGACCATTCCAAATCAAGAATTTTTTGTAATATCAGTAAGATCTCAATAAGAATTAAGAAAAGAAGTCCATTCAAAAATGCATTAAATTGTTTTTATGTTTTATGTTTTTATTAATATGTTTTTATTTGAAAAATTCGCCTAAAGAAAAAAGATTAAAAGGAAGCTCTAAAAAATTATTTTAAATCGCAAACGGATATAGTTTTGCAGAAAATCTGCTTTTTGAACCTGAAAGAATAAATTTTTTTTTATCATTAAAAGTTTTACTAATCTCATATTCAATTTGAAACAATTTATAAATAAGCACTGATGAGATAGCAACTGATTTATTTTTGGCATTAAATGTTTTACTAATCTCAAATTTAGCTTTAAACAATTTATAAATTAGCATTGATAAATTGGCAACTGATTTTCGATATGAAATAAATGAGCGCATTTTTTGGGAGGGAGAAACATTTTAAACGGAGAAATAAGCTAGAAGAAATAATAATGTTGTAATAAATATGGTCATGTTCAACTCTGCGAGCTAGAGTTGCAGAACTACAGAACGTATTTTCACTACATTTGAACATATCACAATGAAGTTTCTAACGTGTACATGGGAGAAAACTAATACCGACTAGATTTAGGAGTTCGCATATTAATCGAGTAAAAATAAGTCGGAAATTTAACGTTTTTCCTCAATAACTTCAACTCATATTACCAAAACATTTTTACATTGTATGAAATTTTAAAAAATGACTTTTCATTGATATCTAATTTACTTCAGTACATAATAAGATCAAAGTCATAGTATTGATATCCCTGATAGTATTTTCAGATACTTTTATCTACAATTACAAAAATTTTGAAATATTTAACAAACATCATGCATATTTTATTCAAACATAATGATGCTTTTTCTTCGTATAATTACATGCGACAAAATAATAAGTTAATGAATATTTAATATCTCTTGTGCGATGAAGCAAAAATAAATATGGATTTTTTAACCATTTTATATCTAAGTAATTTTCTAAATTTTATACCTAAAATTTTCCAAAACATTGGGTGCTTTTGTAAAAATGATAATTCTTTCATTTCCTTGTATATGTGGAAGACAAAAAAAAAAAAGTATTGCAATCATCAAAACATTCGAACTCGATTTTTTTTTTCTTTTCTTTTTGACGATCGCCATGTTTTAGTCCTCTCTTAATCCAAAAAGACTGATTTTTGGAATTACGTCTGTCTATCTGTAAACTCGATTACTAAAAAATGCTTTGAGTTAGATGGATAAATTTTATTACGTGACACCAAATCTGCAGATTTTTACTAAATTTTTAATGGCATCCTTTCCAAGAAAGTATGTCTGTCCACTTGTCCAATTATTTATAAATACGGTAACTAAATAAGGAATGAATTAAATAAATAAAAATCGACATGCAGATTTAAGATATAAATTATATATACTCATCAAATTTTGAATCAAAACCGTGAAGAAGTTGGTCGTTTGTCTTTCTGTTCTTTTGTAAGCATGCAAAACTTTATTATTCAAAAACGCGATGTTTTAGATAAATGAAATTTGGTATTTTATAGTGTAGTTACAATTGTCGTAGATCTACATCAAAATTTAATTTCAATCAGTTTGAAAAATGTTTCAAAATACTTATTTGGTTTTCTAGCGCTTGCATATTAACCAAATATCACAAATTAATCTCGAAAGAGAAAGCCAAAAAAATCAGTCTTAGCAGTCTCTTTTGTAACTATTGCATGCTAGTGACTTCCAATTAATGCATAATTAGAACCATATTTTTTTAATTATTTTGTGAAGCAGGTAATTGTCATGCGTGAGATTGTGAAAATAAAAATCTAAGGTCTTATGCTGAAGTCAACGTTCACTATAAAATTTCAAGTGGTCTTGTTCAGCGTCCGCAATTTTATGTGATGAGAAGGGGATAATATCTTAGTTAGAAAGTATTAGAGAGATCGGTCCCACTGATTTGGCTAGCATTCCTTCTGTTAATCACATGATGTAAAAACCTTTACTCACAGGCTTCAAATACTAAGGGAATCAATACAAAATATTCATGCCTAAAATATTTTCATATTATGATAATTTGGACTAAAGGTTTATATCTAATTTTTCCGCTTCGTTGTCATAAAATTAAATTTTTTAACAGTACTCTTTTCAATTTAAACCAACAAATGGTTCTGAAACTACTGGAACGATTCTTTTCATAAAATAAGATGCTTATTGAAAGCGAAGTTATTAATGTTAATGCGCCGTCCTTCATTTAGATATGATGTTGAACTTTTTATTTGAACTTATCTGAAAATTCAGATGTCAAGGGAGGAATCTACATTTTCACATACTTAAGCAATGTGTACCTCCCCCGTGGTCTTCAACATCTCCCATGTTCTGCCAAACCGTCAGAAATATGAAATGGCTCGTATTTTTAATCAAGAAATAAAATACTTCATAGACAAGGTTTATTCAATAAAAATCGAAGATTTCAAAGTATAAATGTGAAATTCTTTTAACATTTTACTCCTTACTAATGTTGCATAGTCTAATGAAAAGTGATTTATGGAAAATCTTTTGTTCTTTTAAATTTATATATGCGATCCCATTTTGTCTATCATACATGTGTCAGAGAGTTACCGATGACAATGCTTCATCGATAACTCTCTGACTCTTTAGAGATCATGTTTGACAAAAGTTAAATAATGTATATGTTACGGCCAAAGCCCGAAGTTCGGCCAGTTAGCGAATATGCTGGCCAATTCGCGTTTTTGCCAAGAGGTTTGGCCAGTCCGAAGTACTTGCAATTAATATTGAATATTCTGCTTTGGCTGGCCATTTCGAGAAGTGGCTGGGAATCTTTAGCCAAAGCCCGATGTGATAATGGTAGATGTAATTGCAATACCAAGTGCGGAACAAATATCTGTAAATGTAGGAGGAATCAACGGTTACGTAATTCGAAATGCCATGGAAGTTCAACTTGTTGTAATGAATTATCGTATTGTATGATTGTATGAATGATCGTTAACACTATCGTAATTGTTTTCATCATTTGAAATTAGTAAAATTCACTATTAAAACAGAATACTTAAAAATAAGTAAAATGTAATCATTCTTGAGGACTTCATGTTGTTATAATAGCTCCAAGTACAATAGACTTAAATTTAAGAAATGCATGTACTCACTTTTTGAATACGTAGGGATTCGAATATGAGTATGGGTTCTTTCATATCTTCAAAAATTATGCAAACCTAAATTTGAAAAAATAAATCTCCACTGACATGGTTTGTCCCAGAGGAATTCGAACAAAGACCGTTCGATCTGTAGCCCAATGAGCTGCCAACTAGGCTAACTCGCACAAGAGCTGTGTATTCCAAGAAATATTTTAAGTGTGGTCGTCAATCTTTTTCTGCTCCATAGACCTTATACTAAATTTTCCAGATTACATTCTCTTCCAAAATATTGATTCATAAAATACGAACTTTTTTAGAAGGGAAAAAAGCAATATTAAGAGTAAATTAAAATAAATATAATAACATTTATGCGTAAAATATAAATAAGGACATGTGAAATTCGACAGATGACGCCAACAAAGAAATGTTTGTAAATAATATTTTAAAAAAACTATTTTTACTCCACATTTGTTTTAATTGGCCCTTATATTTGCTATATGCCTTTGCAAAAAATATCATATTTTTTGAAGCGATATTTCGGCAGACAATGTGATCTGGGATCTTTAACATTAAGTCTATGGAGCAGAAAAAGACTAAGGATCACCCTTAAAGGTAGTTGACAAATTGAGTACTCAATTTGCCTTTGTATTCATACACGATACGCAACGCATTTGCTCAAGATATAATTCGTCATTTTGAAGGGCGCAAATCTAATCTTCTTCACGCTATCACGTTGTTACAGCATATACTACGTTCACTGAATAATTTCTATTATGGGAACAGAATAACACGGGATCATATTTTTATAAATTAAAAGTTTATTTTTAACTCAGAGGTGTCACTTATATTCGAACTCGCTTCTGAAACAATTGTACTTGAAAAAAAAACAGTACACAGAAGTATTCATTTTTAAATACTTCATTGTTAACAGTGTGTAAAACAATCTGCTCTTGCTTTCTTCCTTCCAACTTTGGCCGATCGACCCAAGCCACTTCGCGAATTGGCCGGCCAAAGCCCGAAATCAAGAAAAGATCGGGCATTGGCCTGTAAGTTTACAACAAAGTTGGCCAAAACGCGAATTGGCCGGTCAATTCACGAACTGGACGATTTCAGGCTTTCGCCGTAACATATACATATTAATTCGGTATGAAATCAAATGCCACCCAAAATATCAATTGAAGTTTTATTTTGTATGGTATGTGGGTAAGTAACTAACATTTTATTTATTCCAAACAAACAGAAAAATAAATGAAATTTTATATAATACTTGAAACCTTCGATTTTGGTTGTAATAAAATATTTCCCTTGAAAGATCGATGAATTCTTTTAATATTGCGTGTGATTCATATTCATTATTTGTATAATCACTGGTAAACAATTATGCGTTTCTGCTATAACGTGACATTAGTAATTAATTAGTACCACGTGTAATAAGTATTTTGTGGCACTAATAACAATTTCACGTAAAATACATTCCTGCATATTTCATTCAAAGTTCATATCCATCTAAAGTTAGAAAAAAATTCAACATGTATTCAAAACAAGGAACTGCTTTCAATAAAATTCCTTTTTGATTCCGTGAAAGCATAGTTCCCAGAAATTCTAAGCTATAATTGAATAACGAAGATAATTCTGAGTCAGCACCATACATTCTAAAAATCACCATGAAGATAATCGACCAGCAGAGGCAAGATTGAAGTGTTCACAGACACATACTTTGAGAATTTTTCGCAATATAGGGGCTTGAACCAGCAGTCATTGAACTTCGAAGCCGGTATTAAGCTTTATGTTGGAAAAAACTTTAACATTTGAAACATCTTATAAATAACATATTAAGCCATTCTCATATTATATTTCTGTGCTTTTATTTCAAGGAATGCTTTTCACTTCTGCAAAGTCAGAATTTTTTAATCTATGTTTCAGCCGCTTCCTGTTATGCTAGAATTTTGTAGTTTTGCATAATTATTGATATCTAATAGAAATACAGCCTCTTAGTATTTTATTAGTATAGGTTAAATTTCATTAAATTTAGATTCCATATAAAAAGGCACACGCATCGGCTAAAGTTTATTTCATAATTCTGATTTTGATTCTGATTCTTCGTGATTCATTTATTGTTATAATTCAAACAATAATAACGACAAATTGTAAAAAGATAGTAAAGAGAAAAAGAAAATAAGAAAAATGATTTTTTTAGAATAAGTGAAGATTTCTATCAAGACATAAAAAAAATTAGAAAATAATTCTTTTCTCAAAATTCAGGAGGCGTTAGAAATAAAATTATAAAGAAATTAGTCAACAATGGACATTAAAAAACCAAAGATTTAAAAAGTTTATTAAAAATGAAGATACATAAAAAATTTGATTAAAATCATAATTTACTTCTAGTATCGCTGTGGACTTTTATTTAAATTTTATAATTCTATTTTATAGTTCCAATTTATTTAATTCAAAATTATCGGAATTTTAATATATTAAAGACGGCTCATAAAAACATTTTTCATTGTGTTTATTTATTATAATACTTGATCTAAACCAAATTATTTATAAAGAATTTTTATTCTTCATAAAGGAATTCAGTTTTACACTTTATTTCCTTTTACAAATAATCTACTTAGTCTTCCGATTGAATTGAATCATTTAATATCGTTTTTTGTTAAGTATTATTTTTAGATAAAAAAATCTTTTGACATTAAAATTTCAATGTTAATTCATTGAACCGTTCTTCCATGTCATTAAGAATCAACTTATTTTTTATTGAATTCTAATAAGATTAAAACTTTGTAGTGCTAAAAGAGATTTTTTAAATTGATTTTTTTTTTCTTTATGAAAAATTATATTCAGAGAAATAGATAGCGAAAAAATGTAAAAACTTTACGAATTATTAAAAGAAAAATTTTAATAAGTTCTGCGATTAAAACTGCTGTCCTAAAAAATGAAACAAGAAAACTTAAAGTGAAGATTTCAACATGCAAATGAGTCGTTAGCACTTTGTAAATTGTCAACTTTTTTTTACATAAAATAAATATTTTTACTCTGATGAAATACAAAATCAATATTAATTTTAGAAAAATATCAGCACTGAGAGTAGAAAAAGCCGCACTGAAAGAATTCTAATAAAAAATTTATTTTGCACGTTTAAGACTTCAAAGGATATCATAAAAAGATAGAATTAAAAAAATATCCTTTTAAACATAATTTTTACGGAAAAAAATTATTATAGACTTTGCTTTTATACTTCAGTTTTATTCTCAAAGCTATGTCGGGGGAAAAAATTAGATGGAAATAATCTGTCGTTTGAGAGTTGAAAAGACAGAAGGGAGATTGAATTTTAGAAATATTTGATAGGAAAACGGAAATATACGCGAAAAAAGGAAGGAAAAGTGTTAATCTTGAGAAAATTAAACTAAAGATTTGAATAACAGAGAGCAATAGTTTAAAGAATATTTTTTTAATTTCTGTATATGTTTATGTGACGGATGGCATATTTTAAATTATCAGAATTGGATATTAAAATATTTGCTTCTAATTATAACTTTTGTGACAATATTTCATACTGTAAAAATTTTCTATATTTAAGCGATATGGTGAGTTTGGTGTTTAATTTCAAATTTCAAGGTTATTCAAAACAAATGCACTGATTATAAATTGTTATAACTTCTTGTAAACAAGTCATATGAATAAATGCTTTGATCATAATAAAGACGGAAGCTTAATGTTTTGCTTGTTTTTATAATAATTAAATTATTTGACACCATTCGGTCCTTTGGGCAGTATCTGTATAGTAGTCCATTTTAAGACCAAGTATAACATTCTCCAATCGTTGTTTCGATTTAACCTTTGTTGCACGTAAAGGAGCTGTTAGGACTGAGTCTATAATATATCCTAAAATCTTATTACACATAAAGAAATTTCAAAAGATTTAGATAGCCTCCCGCAGACTGATACGACTATTGAGTGAGTATCTATGACTGAGAGATATCTCTCAATATTTGACGCGAAATAAAAACATTTCTGTATCTGTGGCAACGCAAAATCATATAAAAGAATTATTAGGCAAAAGTTAAATTTTTAAAATTCCTTCTGTGTTTTGACAAAAGTATTTCTTTCTATTGCTCTTTATAATGGATTTATAAAAATATGTAATCAGTATAATTATTTAATTATTACTATTACTGTTAGCATCTGATATTATCTTAAAAATAACTGAGTATAATTTTGGGTCAATTTCTATTGATCTAATGGATGATTTTCAATCAAAATTAAATGCAGATCAATAATTTAGGAGTAAAATATTCTGTACTACAATTCAGACCTTTTATCTGCTTATCGGACTTATTTACGAATACTCATAAATAAACCGGTTGCGAGATGGTTAACCAGTTAATCGATTTTACAAATACAATTTTGATACAAAACATAATTTTTATTCATCAAAATTTTATTATTTAAGAATTAATAACTTCTATTCGTTTTTGAATTATCATACCTAAAGGCAAAAAGATATATTTCCATTTTTTTTATTGGGGTGATTTGAAGTGCTTGGTTTCATAAAAATATTGAGTATAGGAAATATTGTACTTTTTATACTTTTAATATATTAGAGTCATTTGATAAGACATATCAAATAATTAGGCTTCAGCATGAAGAGAATGAAAACTCAACTGCTGAATTTCTTCTATCGTTTTAAATTTTATTACTTCGTTTTATTTATTTATTCATTTATTTTTTTTACTTCGTTTATTATTCTATTACTTCGTTTATGTCTATCGTTTGCAAATAAAAATGACTTTTAGATATAAATATGCTTTGAATTTGAAAGATGATGCTCATAAAGTAAATATAACAAAAAGAACTACCTTAATACAATATATGAAAAATAATTACCCACATATTCTTCACAGGAATGTAAATAATGCAATTTACCTTATTGCAAAGAAAAAAATCGTCTTTATTTAGTTTAGTAAATTTTAATTTTTTGCTTGATATGAAAATTCTGTATAGCTTCGAACAGCACAGAAATATCTGCAAAAATGATACATTTTATTTCCTGAATCTGAAAAATCAAAACAAAAAAGGATAAATAAAAATAGGATCTGTGGTTTTTATGGAATTGTAACAATTCAGATTTTCATAAATTGAAAAAAAATAATAATAATAAAAATTTTGCAATTATTTCTGACTAAATATTCTAACTGAATTACTCAAAAGGAAAACGAACTGATGAAAGAAATTACGCAAGGGAGGATTATTCCAAAATTCTTCACCAGTACAAAATTTCTGATAAAATTCTTCGTCGAAAGATACGTTTTCTTATAAAAGCGACATTCAGTTGCTCCGCCGACCGAGACAAAAATGATAGGCACAGATATTTTTCTTTAATCCCTTCATTCACATTAAATGTCTTAAAATTTGTCTTCATTCATATTAAATGAAACATTTTTGCGAAGTTTTAATTATTGCATTCCTTTGTCTGAGAGTTTTGTTTCAAAATATTGAACATATGAATGTCTGATCGATTTGTCACGTTGTAAATTACGATAATTTCTAAAAAGAACAGAATTTAACTGTCAGGCTAATATTATTAAATATATAACTATTTTGATTTTAATATACTTGATGATATCACCGGAAAACACCACTGCTTCAAAACTAATACGGGCACTAAAAAATCATCAAAAAGCTATTCAGAGAATTGTAAGAAGGTTTCGAGTCATGTTATTCGAAACACTTTAACGACTGTGTATGATTTTGGTCACGGATTTTAGGAAATTTCTTCATATGGAGATATACGTAATACTCGAGAAAAAAGCACATCGAATATATTTTAGAATAAATTTGCATGCTTTAATTAAATGAATCAAAATGTGAATAAAGATAATTAATAAATAATAAGATACAGTTATTATATAATTAAATAAAATTTTAGCCATAATTTTGAAAATATCTTACCATTATTAAAACATTTCGATGGGAAAACGAATTTCATATATTTTCGTGGGTGATAAATGGCAGCATACGCAGAAATAAACAAAATCATAATTTACTTTTATTCTTATGAATACGCTATGTAACTCGTGCTCAGAAATTTTCTAGAAAAAGTCAATTTGTGAAAAATACCAGTACTTGTAATAGTAAACTAGTTTTTTTTTTTTTTTTTTTTTTTTAAGAAAATAAGAGAGAAATCCTGATCGAAAATATAAACTATTCTTTTATCTCTGACGTTTCACTGCAATCTTACAGAGAAAAAATACTACAATCGTTCAAAATTTGACCTTGCGATTTTTAAAAAAAAACTAATTTTTTTTTTTTTTGGTATCTTTTTGTTTGTACGTTTTCTTAATTAAGTCTGCTTGACGAGATTGCACGAGTACGATAACTCGTGCAATCTCGATAAAAAATAAAACTTAATTGATGAGATTTCGCCTATTATTTATAAATCAAAACTTTACATCTATTTCAAATTTTAAAAGAGATCTAAGAAAAAGTTATAAAGTTACAGAACAAACACATGAACCTGTGGGAAAACAATATCCACATATTTTTTGCACATAAATGCAAATATATATATATTTGCATCTCTCTCTCTCTCTCTCTGTATATATATATATATATATATATATATATATATATATATATAGAGAGAGAGAGAGAGAGAGAGAGAGAGAGAGAGAGAGAGAGAGAGAGAGAGATGAGATTTCTTTTCAAGAAATGTAGCTGATAGAAGCCGCTGCAGCTAATTCGAGAAGTGGAGGGCAAGGCTTATACACTCTGTCATTGCAAAACGAAATGTTTCATTACTAAATGCAGTTGTAAAAGAAGGGACTCTTGTGCAATTCAAAGTGCCATAACAATTTAAATTATTGTAACAAATAAGATAGTATAATGTCAATCACATAATTAAGTTTAATACTATAACTATAAGTTTAATAATTTAATTACTATAATTTTATTAGCTTTAAGTTTAATAGTTTAATTGCTATAATTTTATTAGCTTTAAGTTTAATAGTTTAATTGCTATAATGTTATTAGCTTTAAGTTTAATAGTTTAATTGCTATAATTTTATTAGCTTTAAGTTTAATAGTTTAATTGCTATAATTTTATTAGCTTTAAGTTTAATAGTTTAATTCCTATAATTTTATTAGCTTTAAGTTTAATAGTTTAATTGCTATAATGTTATTAGCTTTAAGTTTAATAGTTTAATTGCTATAATGTTATTAGCTTTAAGTTTAATAGTTTAATTGCTATAATGTTATTAGCTTTAAGTTTAATAGTTTAATTGCTATAATTTTATTAGCTTTAAGTTTAATAGTTTAATTCCTATAATTTTATTAGCTTTAAGTTTAATAGTTTAATTGCTATAATGTTATTAGCTTTAAGTTTAATAGTTTAATTGCTATAATTTTATTAGCTTTAAGTTGAATAGTTTAATTGCTATAATTTTATTAGCTTTAAGTTTAATAGTTTAATTACTATAATTTTATTAGCTTTAAGTTTAATAGTTTAATTGCTATAATTTTATTAGCTTTAAGTTTAATAGTTTATTTGCTATAATGTTATTAGCTTTAAGTTTAATAGTTTAATTGCTATAATTTTATTAGCTTTAAGTTTAATAGTTTAATTGCTATAATTTTATTAGCTTTAAGTTTAATAGTTTAATTCCTATAATTTTATTAGCTTTAAGTTTAATAGTTTAATTGCTATAATTTTATTAGCTTTAAGTTTAATAGTTTAATTGCTATAATTTTATTAGCTTTAAGTTTAATAGTTTAATTGCTATAATTTTATTAGCTTTAAGTTTAATAGTTTAATTGCTATAATTTTATTAGCTTTAAGTTTAATAGTTTAATTGCTATAATGTTATTAGCTTTAAGTTTAATAGTTTAATTGCTATAATTTTATTAGCTTTAAGTTTAATAGTTTAATTACTATAATTTTATTAGCTTTAAGTTTAATAGTTTAATTCCTATAATTTTATTAGCTTTAAGTTTAATAGTTTAATTGCTATAATGTTATTAGCTTTAAGTTTAATAGTTTAATTGCTATAATGTTATTAGCTTTAAGTTTAATAGTTTAATTGCTATAATGTTATTAGCTTTAAGTTTAATAGTTTAATTGCTATAATTTTATTAGCTTTAAGTTTAATAGTTTAATTCCTATAATTTTATTAGCTTTAAGTTTAATAGTTTAATTGCTATAATGTTATTAGCTTTAAGTTTAATAGTTTAATTGCTATAATTTTATTAGCTTTAAGTTGAATAGTTTAATTGCTATAATTTTATTAGCTTTAAGTTTAATAGTTTAATTGCTATAATTTTATTAGCTTTAAGTTTAATAGTTTAATTGCTATAATTTTATTAGCTTTAAGTTTAATAGTTTATTTGCTATAATGTTATTAGCTTTAAGTTTAATAGTTTAATTGCTATAATTTTATTAGCTTTAAGTTTAATAGTTTAATTGCTATAATTTTATTAGCTTTAAGTTTAATAGTTTAATTACTATAATTTTATTAGCTTTAAGTTTAATAGTTTAATTGCTATAATTTTATTAGCTTTAAGTTTAATAGTTTAATTGCTATAATTTTATTAGCTTTAAGTTTAATAGTTTAATTGCTATAATTTTATTAGCTTTAAGTTTAATAGTTTAATTGCTATAATTTTATTAGCTTTAAGTTTAATAGTTTAATTGCTATAATGTTATTAGCTTTAAGTTTAATAGTTTAATTGCTATAATTTTATTAGCTTTAAGTTTAATAGTTTAATTACTATAATTTTATTAGCTTTAAGTTTAATAGTTTAATTACTAAAATTTTATTAGCTTTAAGTTTAGTAATTTAATTACTATAATTATTTAGGTTTATTAAGTCAAATAAAAATATGTTTGATGGGTTTAAAAAATCGGAGCTTACTTCCGAATATATATCTTGGATGAAAATAACCCATAACTTTTCAATTATGCAGGAACCCATAACTATTTACTAAGAATTGTTTGCTTTGTTGCTCCAAAAACAATCAAGATCTTTCGTATTAGAAAATTAACCTATTCTTAAAATTTCGCTCAAAACATAACTTCAAGAAACTTTTTTAAATTTCTTGAAAAAACTGTGGCGTTCAATAGCTGGGTAGACAGAAATACCATTTTGCGTGACTACTACACTTAAATGCACGCAGTTGCATGCTACTCTGCGTGTATTTAAACTTCATATTCCTGTTTCCTACTAGGTACAGATGCGCTCTATTTGTAAACATCATTTTTAAGTCATAAATAACTGTTCAATATGGTTTAGTGAAATAAATATCCTGTAATTTCTGTTATTTCCAGAAAATAATACCTTTGATAAAATAGGAATTGATTAAAAAGGATTTATTTGTAAAATGAAACAAACTGGGGGCTTAAAATTGAATCAATAATAAAAATTCTGTCAGTTTGAAATAACTAACAAAGAATATGAAAAAAAGAAAACATTTAAAAATGTCACCATTGATAACACAATTAAGTTCACAATCGGTTTCAAAATGGTGTTGATAAATCCTAGATATAAGACAGAAGCAATGCTTCTTAGTTAATTTTTCACTCAAGTTGCGCTAGTCTAGGAAACCAAATCTTTAAGAAAAATCTTGAAATTATATTTAATTCAAAATAATCCCAAAGGTTTCAGAAATTGCTTTGCTTAAAATTGTTAAGTAATATTCAGCTAATCAATTGTGATAAATTATGTCTTAATTTTACTTCTATTTAAGCCTTAATTGAGAAAAATTTTAATTCAAACTCTTTACTAAAAGCAATTTCGTAATAAAATTAAAATAGTTTTTAGTAAACTAAAAAGATATTTGAAACAATAACATTAAAAATTTCAAGAAAAGAACATTTATAACAAGTATATACTAATATATATGACTTTTAATTAAATTTCGTATCAGTTTTATTGCTATTTGGGTTTTAGAGTTCTATATTTATTTTTAAAAAGCATTTTTCTAATATCAGCATTAAAGCATACGTTTTATTTTAAAGGAAAATTTATATATAAGTACTAATTTTTAGTAATAACTAATAGTAAAAGTAATATTTTTTTTAAAGAAAAGGCTAAAATTAAAAACTTTTCTTTTCTTTTCTAAACCATCAAAAGCTAAATGAAGAAAAATATTGAGATTTAATTTAAAACAATTGAATTAGATGCAGCAAAAAAGAGGGGGGAAATGAGATACTGCTCATAAACTAAAATTTATTCCTCAAAAAGATTTTTTTGACAAATGTTTGTTGACTTTATTTAATCAAAAAGAAATCATTTGCTTTTCTGTATTTTTTATCCAATGAAATATTCCAGATTTTGACTACAATGTCAGAAATGATAAGCTGTAATTAATTATCAAACTAAAAAAATAACTTTGTAATCTGTTTAAGTGATACCAGAATCAGATAACACATTTGAAAGAAAATCTGGCAACTGAAATTCTCACAGATTTTTTTTATAAGCAAATATAATTTATTTCACATCCTTTCAGAAAAGCTGTAGAAATCGAAAATTATTTTTAAAACTTTTTTTTTAATTTTTAGCCGTAGGATATCTAGCATCAAATTAAATTTGTGCAATTAGTAAGTATTTATGCTTTGTTTAATAAGCTCTTCCCTATTTTATATGTAATGATTTTTTTTTAGAATTTTTAATCTGTTATTCTTGTCTGCCATTCCATTTTCTAAATGTTTAATTTTTCAAAAAAATATATACTTCTGTACTTGTTGTTTGTATTTCAATCAGATTATGTTTAAAATTGAAAAAGATTTTAGTATTCTATTTGAATGAATCAAATACTTTTAAATTTTGAGACAAGATATATAGGACTATTTAAATTATTGTATAGTAATTTTATAGATACTGCATTGTTATCATTTTGGATTGCATTTCTTACTACTATGAATAACAAAATTCAATAAAGAGCTGAGATACTTTGAAGTGTAAATTAATAGAATAATTATTTCAGTTTTTTATTTCAAACTATATTCTTTTATGTGAATAGAATAGCATTAAAATATGTGTTGTAAAATAAATTAGATAGTTAATAAAATCAGAGCAGTAAGTATGTTTAAAAATTATTTTATCTGAAAAAAAAAAAGATTTTTTTCTTTTAATTTTGTTTTCTAAATCGATTAATTCAATAATTTTTTTAGAAAACCATATCAATCTCATGCTAAATATGCCAAAATAAATATGATTACCCATGCTGGATTTAAATTTTAACCCAAAAGCAGCACACACGCATGGAGATATTCCTGAAAATTAATTTAAGAATTTCCGAATAATCTCTAATTTTATTCAAAATATATTTTCCAAATAATGAAACGAAGAGAACAATTAAAACCCTTAACGCAATAGCGATTTTTAAAAATTTTGTTGAATTTTATTCTAAAAAATAAAGGAGAGATCGAGACAAGATGATGATATTAGCAATTGATTGTTTTTAATAAATTTAATTTTTCAGAGGAAATGATTTTCTCTGTATATAATTTTAGAATTTTAATTTTTTTAGGCCTCTTCTTCAATTATAGTTGGGTATTTTTTTAATTTTAATTTAATTAATATCGTTTTTATATTTTAAAAAGAAAATGCAGAAGTGACATGTTGCTCCAGTATCGAGGCAATATGAAAATTTTTATAAAATTAAAATGCAATTAAATTTTAACTTTTTTAGTTAAATACATTTTATCTTAAATGATATAAGACAATACACTAATTAATAAAACACTGTTTATAACGTATTCTTTACCAGAATGTGATAAAAGGATAGCAGATAGCAGTGCTTAAAATACGAATTCATTGTAATTTAATGAAACTCAAAATAGATGTTTTTTACAATTAAAATTTTCTTTTCTTCTAAGTTTAGACGTTCTCTATGGCACCAAGTTTGTATAATTTTTTCCTAGATTTCAGATGATAGGGAAAAAGAGTTCTCACAAAATGTAGAATCTGCAGTAAAAATTTTTTTGAAGTTTCAGTTAATGTCATAAAAGTCAGTCTTCTTAATTTTTTTTTGAAAAAAATTCTCAGCCTTTTTATTTATTTTTTTGTAACAACTACTTTTTTTTTTTTTTTTTGCATCCTGAGAATCTTGCCTTTGCTGTATTAAATATTCTTATAGTAATATATATGCTTCCTTTAGAACTAACGTATCTACCCGTGATTAGAATATTAAAATAATACAAATCTCTGGGCCTTACAGTATAGCATGAAACAGTTTGTGAACAGTCGGTGAGCTAGTAGTAATTCATGTTGATTAAAGAAATCACACAAAATGAATTTAAAAAATGTAAATAACAACCAAATTTAACGACAAAAGAGCCTGGAGCAAGAGGATGATATCATGAACTTAGTCAGGACATCTTTCCTCTATTGTCACTATTAGAAATGTTTAAAATTCTTTCATTTCTTTTGATAGACTAACATGAATAAGAAATAAACAAATAATAATTGTGAAAACTATATTGCTTAAGGTAGTATATGAAGGTAGTCATGCTTAGCAAAAGGTAACCAAATATTTTCTTTGTCAATCAACAAGGAATCAATATTAGATGAAATTCAGGAACACAGCAAAAAAAGAAATTGGTGGCAATGGCACAATTTTAGACTGCAACAATTCGGTGAGCTAGTAGTACACATAAGATGGCGAAGTTTGACTGATATGAAGGGAAAATACATCTTTCTTTACCATGCCCACTCTCCAACTTGCTTCCGTATCTCCTTATTAGATAAAAGATTTTCAAAAGCATTTGATATAGTCCTAATGTATATGGATACAAAATTTTGTAATTTTTAGTTAATAATTTAAGCTCAACTTAATAGATTCCATTGTTCCCTTAATCAAAGAAATTATTTTAGGAAGAGATGGACCCTAGAAACAATTAATATGATGAAACCAGAGAGAGATTTAAAGGAAAACGACAAAGAAAATGTTTACACTTTCAAATGCAAACAATAAATTTGTAAACGATTCTTAAAAAAACGGGAAGGAATCCAATTCAAAAAAGTAATGAGTCAATTGAAAACAGCCCTTATTTCAAAAATCATGTAGTGAAACTTGTCAACTCCTGTCGTTTTTTTTAATCTCTCAGATGTAGCAGATAATTCGTATATAAATTTAAAGAATAAAATTGTTTTCGTGAAAGTAGATAAAACTCGTGAATAAATGCTTACGCGGTGTATTTTAATCATAATAGTTGCAAACTTTCAGATGTCTTTGAAAGAATGCTTCTTTAAATTTGTACATTTTATAGTTTCACCAAGATCAGAAAATGCTATTCTGGGAATGCTAGTTGCTAAATATTTTTGCCTTTGGAGGAGAGGAGTTTGCAATTGTTACATTTTGTTGTATATGAAACAGGAAAAATTGGTTTGATTCTTTTGTTACATTTTTATATCCGTTGTCAGACATTTATTTTTACGGCATGCGATATTTTTTTTCTCAGAAACAGGGAAATTTGGTTTTAGTCTGGTTCAGTTAGATTAATGTTGCACTTTGAATCAGTACAAGAGCTACTTTCTCTGATCAGATGAAAAGGAAGACACTTAAGCTGGTATCTCCTTCTCCATACCACCACAAAACATCAGTTCAAGGCGATTTTTTTTCGTTGAATTGTTGAATTTAATGTACACAAGTTTAATGTGTTGCACAAGATCAAAATTTGATGAACAATGAAATCAGATTTAGTAC